>NC_056737.1:13729057-13994259 GCF_019279795.1 Protopterus annectens
TTTACTTCTGCAGTGATTATTTGGATTTCATTTGAAACTTTTATTTTAAATTTTGTAGCACAAACACTGATGGCCATCTGCTATACAAAAGCAGTACAGTCTCACAATGAAAACAAACTTGGCATTAAAGTTTCTCTGCCCTTGAAAGTCTCATTCATTGAAACAGCATTGAAACGCACATTTAAAGAAAATGCATCTGGCCAGTGGTGGATAAAGTTTACCTTTACCTTGTTTTCAAATCATAAACCCTTTGCACACATTTAGGACCATGCAAACATAAACGTGTTCTTTGATTCACCCTCCTGATTGTATTAAATTAAATTTCTTGTATAATACAGCACACTTGTTGGAACATGTTTTGAACAGTTATCCAGTAAGCAATGAAATGTATGAACCAATAATGACAAAAGTACCCATTTCAGAACATTCCCATCATAAAAGTCTACTCAAACTTCTACCATTACAATCCACCAATATCAGTAAATAGGCACAATCTCTGCACAAGTAAGTTATTTAAATAATTCCACATGAGAGATCTGTAACTAATGAAGAGGTTGCTGCTGGCAAATGACTTTATATTTCATTGTTTCTTCTACAAATAAAGTGCCTATTGCAAGACAACCACAAAGCATTCTATATAGCTGTCAAGAATCTCAATGGCAAGACTCGAATCTGCTCTGAGTTACAGCACAATGACACTAAATATACAGAACCAACTGATACTGCCAACATCCTGGCAGATAGGTTCACTGCTAACTTTACCCCCTCTCATCCCCTAAAGGGCCCATCTTTATACCGGAAGAATGCAAAGTTCCTGTAATCACGGCTGCACAGGTAAAAACCTCACTCTCCAAAGCCAAGAACACAGCATCCATGGGACCTGACAACATCCCAGGTTGCCTTCTACACGAACTACAGAATGAACTGGCACCCCACCTAAGTACCATGTTCAATCATAGCCTCACCTCAAGCTTTGTGCCCCTTGAATGGCGCACCACGACTGTTATCCCACTCCACAAAAGGGGGGCCACAACAGACCCCGGTAACTGCCTCCCCATTAACCTGACGAGCCTGGTTTGCAAGGCCATGGAACATATCCTCATGGAACTCGTAAACAAAGACATTGGAGATCTCCAAACTCTGGACCCCACACAGGGTTTGTAAAAGGCAGATCATGTCTCCTAAACCTGATAGACTTTGAAGCAGTCACCAAAGCCATAGATGAGGGTAAGGTGGTTCACACAGCCTATCTAGATCTCGCCAAGGCGTTTGACACCATCCCCCACTCTGGAATTATAGATAAACTCACTAAACGAGGTATAAATCCCTATGTCACAAGATGGGTTGCCAACTGGCATACTGACAGAATCCACACTGTGAATGTAGCAGACTCCAAATCAGACTTCAGGGTTCAGTCCTGGGTCCTCTCCTGTGTATCTACTTCGCTGAAGTACAGGCTAACACAGGTCTTTGGCTAACTAAATTCGCAGATGACTGCAAACTAGGAGCCATAATCGAAACTCCTAACGATGTGGACATCCTACAAAAGGGTCCCCCTGAGACAGATGCCTGGTGTCAAAGCCATGATCTCAAGCTCAATGCCAAAAAGGGCATTGCCATCCCCTTTGGTAAAAACTCAGTACCCATGAACTACCAAAAGTGTGATGAGACCTTTAGGACACAGGTGGATAGTAGTCTTTCCTTTGATAATCACAATGGTCAGGAAATCCTCCTACGTGGCACACCTCATCACAAAATGTTTCTCATCCAGAAAGAGATCATTGTTCCCCTCTACTCCTCACTCCTTAGACCCATTATAGAGTAAAACACCCTTTTGATATGTGCCTCACAAGATATTTGCAACAACTGGAAAGGCCACAGAAATACCTCATAAAGAGGATTCCTGGCCTCAAACAGATGCCCTACGCAGACCGACTCAAAAAACTTCAGCTTTACTCCGTCGCATATCGCCTACTCAGAGGCAATCTCTGCCTAACATACAAAGCTATGTCAAACCCAGAGCTGTTGGACATGCTCCACTTAAAGAAATCCCAATCCCTCCGAGCTACACGCTCTAGGGACCTAAACCTTGTCACCACAATAAATAGAACATGCTGGAGGGATAGATTCCTGTCCCAGAGACTTCCCATGCTCTGGAACAGACTACCTATCCATATCAAACAAAGTTCCTCATTAACACTCCAAGAAAAATCTTGATGATTGGATGGGTAATAGGAAATTCACCCCGGGGATCACTTCTGTGGTTCTGCTTGACAGGGGCACAGGAAAATAATTTTCTTGGGTGGCGAAAGCCAGGGTACCTTTTTGGCTAAGCTTGTATAGGCCCTAGGGCCAATAGCCTAGTACCTACCTATGAAGAAGAAATTGCCTATGTTACATTAAAAATAAGCTAGTAATATTGCAATAGGGAATGGATGGCAAACTGATAGGTTCATAGTTACTAGGCATCTCCTCCAAAGGAGGACATTCTCAGGCCTCAGCATCCACCCCTTTAAAGTACAACACAGTACAGTATCAGCAATCCAGCTATATACTGTGGGAGTAGAACCCCACAGCCTTCTATATTGAAAGCAAGTATACTACTTGTGCTCCTAACAATGCAAACAGGTTTGGCATAAGCAGAACTAAACTTCTTTTCCCCAGAAACTCTCAGCTCTTTGGGGGGGGTGGGGGCAAAGGGCTGAAACCAAGGACACATAGTAAACATTCCTTGTATAATCTTAAAAAGTTGCTAGAATAAAATGTTGTGTTACCATGTGTTTCCTAAAAGATAGGAAGGCAGAAACTTAAATGGCTGTCATTATTTAGTGAATTAAATTCTGAATGATTTGCCAAAAAAAAAACAAAGAGGAACAGACCAAAAGTATAAGCCAAACATTGCAGACGTTCTGTGAAACTCTGGACAGTTGAGAGGTATGGTCTCAACTCCTTGTGTCACAAGTGGATGGTATGGGTAGAGAATTCAGGCTGTTCTTTGTACCCACAGTACAAGGTTTGTGTCTATGTAACACTAACCATGAGGTATTCCTAACTGGGGCATTGTATATACACCACACTCGCTCACATCACACACCACGCTTGCTCACTTCCCTTAATTGAATGGCAGCAGTAAATTTGAATGGAAGCAATAAGAAGCATGTACTGTACTTGAATTGAACAGACTCACACTTCCCTTACTTGAATGGCAGCAGTAAATTCAACCCCCCCCCCCCCCCAGCAAAATTGCCTTACTTGAACTGAATGGGAGCAGTAGCAGCAGCATTTAAATGGCAACAATAAGAAGCATGTAGTGTAGAATTTAAAGCTGTGCACGCAAGTCTTTAGGAAGAATAAGACAGCTGTGCGGCAATGCACACACACAGATGTGACGTGATGCAACCGGACAAGCTATGGGACCGTTCTTAAAGAAGAACACCCTTAAAACAGTTTTTTTTTTTTTGCCTTAAACTATTAAATTAAATGTAAATTTGACAGTCCCAAAACTGCCGCCTGGGGCCCCTAGGGGCTGTCATTTCAAGATGAACCATTGTAACTGGTCCCAGCCAAAGGCCCATCTTCACATCTGTGTTTTAGTGATGAGCAGTCCTCATAGCATTGTGGGTTTTACAAGACTGCCTCACCAAAGGTGTGATTGCTGTCCAGACTTGGCAACTTGTCAGTAGTTTGGTACAGGATAAGACCAGGTTCCCTTTGTTTCTGTATGTCGAGAGGCTTATGAGGGTGTGGCAGTGGATAATGTCATCACAACACGTGGTGCACATCCCAGGGAGATCCAACATTCAGGAAGACAATCCTCTATCAGTGACTGCTCAGGCTAGCCCTGCTGTGGTATCTTTGCAACCCCCTTCAACACCAAAGTGGTATCTTTGTCCTGATCTCTTCCAAGGAACAGTCAAAGAGGAATTAATTTCTGTATGCTTTTCCCCTAGTTCTCTTGTATACTTACCCTCCAACTCTTTATAATTGTGTTTCTGCAGAAATCAGCCTGTTGCAGAGCGACCATGACCCCCGTAGCTTACTTCTTTTCAGTCAGGTCTGGTTCCTCTTTCTGTGGCCTCACCTGTTGCACCCTCCTTTGGTTCTGGATCCTGTTCCAGATTTGGTATCCCACCCTTCGGGTCAGCATCACCAAATTCAGAAATCCTTCAGGTTGACTGACCCCTTGGTTCCCCCAATTCCAGCTTGGTTGTGTAGCTTCTGTTACAGCCCAGCAAGGGTCGGTGAACATTTTTCCTTACCCATTTCCTCCATTTTTTAAAGACTTCAGAAGCCGGGCTCCCAAAGAGGAGATTGCCAAGGAAGGCATTAAGCAGTGCTTTTAACATCATCTGGCAGGGTTAAGAGCCCAGTGTTGCTGCTGTTGAAGCTGCATAGACAGAGTCATAGTCACATTTGATAGGGTGCTTTGCCACTTAATTAGATATTTGTCTGGCCAGATATCTCCAAATTTTGTAATGGAGTTGTGTATATCCTTTTTCCTTCTCAGAAGCCTTCTAACAGGAATGTTTTAAAGTAATATGTGGAAGAGAGTTCCTATTTATAGATTCATATGCAAGTACTATGCTAGCTGCCCTTGGGAGCCATTGTAAGCGTAGCTAGTTTCCGTTTTTGTGCACAAAGTAATCTGTCCCATTTAATGCTACATTTGCCTTAGCCATCCCATGGTTGATCATTATATTACCCCTGGTGAGAATAACTGACAATATGACACATGCATGGGATAAAGCATTTAGGAGGTGTCTCTGTCTAGTAGTAGTACAGGGGGTTAGTCCTGGGTTAAATATTCTGTGCCCATTCATAGATCCAATTTGTATTTAAATATGGACAGGGATGAACTTTGTTTTATGTGGATGGGAAGTCTGTTCCAGAGCAGCGGTATCCTCTGCGAGATGTACCTGTCCCGCCAATCTATTCTGTGATGTTGCAGAAGAGGTTTAAATCCCTTGAGAGAGTATTTCTGATGGCATGTGACTTCCTGATGTGCAGTAAATCCCTCAGTACTGGGTCTGAGGATACCTTGTATGCTAGGTACAGGTCACAATTTAAGTCTAGGATACAGAGTATAGTGATGTAACTTTGAGTTGGTAAACAGAAGGATTGTCTAACTACTTCTGCTACATTATAGTTGAAGGTGAGGGAATTGTCTACCCAAGTTCAAGATTCTTGACTATTATCAGGAGTGGGTTGTTTACTAAATGTGACAGTACTACCCTTTTTCACATTTCATTTCATTTTAGCCATTTCTCTCTACCCCAAAATTCTCACAAATGTTTAGGCAACCCAGATTAATTTGAGCGAGATGATGTGATGAGCAGATTTCACCAGCTTCACTGGCTAGAACTGCCCTACTCCCTGTCTCAACTACTTACCACACACAACCTTATTCACAGACATGAAAAATACCCTAGCCTGACTGACATCCTTCGCTGCTACTCACCAAATAGGCCTCTTCATTCAGTATCTAAAAAAAAAAAAAAAAAAAATATTCCATGGCTGTGTTCCTGCTCAGCTCCTGGCTAGGCAAAATTTCCCATCCATCTACACAATGTATTTGAAGCTATGCTGTCCTTAACCTTATCTAAGGACACCATACTGATGTATCTGCAGCATGTCTGTCATCCTCTCTTCCTTGCTTCTTTCCTCACCACTTCCTTGTCTTCTCCTCACATCCTGTTCTTATTTTTACACACTCTGCTTTTCCCCTTCAGTATCTCCTGAGATACTACTCAAGATGTTCTTCGTGTTTCACTGTTGCAGTCAATACATTTGGATTATCTGCTTGCAGGTAGCCCACAGTCGGCCTGATTAACAAAGTCTTGGGTCCTGCGTTGGTTGCTGTCCCTTCTTCCATGACATCAGGTCGTCAGGGGTATAAAGCAAGCAGCCGACGCCATTACATCAGTCTTTCTTGCCGTGCGGTGCCCGAAGCAGTTAGCAAGTGCTGGTCGACAGACTCCTGAAATTTTCGTTTTCAAGTTTCAGAACTGAAGTCTTCAACTAAAAGCTAATTACCTCATTGGGGAAACTTTTTCTTGCTCCTTACCGATGTCAGTAAAAGTTAATAATAATTGCATTACATGTGGAAAGCAAATACCTCAAAGATTTTCATTCATACTGTATTCCTTGCCTAGGCCCTGACCACGACATAACCTTGTTGTCGGTTTTGCTTTATTTAATAAGTGCACTACATTTTCGCCTCTAAATATTTTGGTTCTGTGTTTAATTATCTAGAAATGTCGGTTAGCCATCCGACTACCGGGATTCCGAAAAAATGTAAAGATAAAGACACAGGCCGCCGAGGTCCAAAACTGTCGACACTTCTCCTAAGCCAGTTCGCCAGTACTCAGTGGGGAGCTTTCGCAGCCCCTGATACCCGCTCCTTCTGATTCGCAGGCCTCTACTGAGACCCATTCGGAGTCCGGTATGCCGCGAGATACTTCAACTATGGAACCCGCGGATGTCTCTACCTTGGATGGATCCGGAGCCGCTTTGCAGGCACCGGCTTCTGAGGGTGTATTCAGGCCTACAGACTTGCATATTAAACAGACACCTCCTTCTTCTCTTAGGCCTAAATCTCGAACCATGCCTAAAAACCCACACCCAGGCCACATGCTCAGGCCTTTATGCCCAAAAAACAAATAAGAATGGCTGAAGATCTAATAACTCTAATCAGGGGTAGCCACCCCCCCCCCCTTTCCTATAGGCCTAGGACTGAAGTGGTTTATGAATCTTCTGACCAGGATTCTGTTTTTTCTGATTCTTCTGATCTGGATTTGCCCATATCTACTTATGAGGATTCTGATGCAGAGGACTTCATTCCCTCTGCTTCCCCTCCAGAGGATTTTTCTTTTGGGGAATCCTTACATACTCTAAGGGAGCATTTCCACTGGGAAAGCCAGGATTTTTCTGATTCAAAAAAGAGGCTTAGGGATTTCTTACTCCTACCTCAGCATAGGCCTTTAGCTATTCCTCCTGTACTAGACATGTTGATGATGCCTTCTCAGAATCTAGTTTGGCCCCTGATTGCTTGCCTTCTGCTCCCAGAAAAACAGACGGATACTACAGGGTCCCTGAGTCACACAAGTTCCTTTTTAAAAATCCTATTGTGGATCCAGAGACTATTTCATAGGGACCCAAGGGCATTAAGGCTTCTACTGCTAAAAATCCTACCCCTTCTGATAGAGACTCCAGGCTGCTGGATAGATGGGGCAAGAAGGTTTATACTTCTGTAACCTTGGCCATTAGGGCTTTAAACTGCCAGTTTCATATGTTAAAGTATCAGCAACATGTTATTGGATTGCTTAAATAGAAAATTATGATTCCTGACTGTGTGAAAAATAAAGAATTACAGGATTTAATGCATTCTGCTGAACAAGTTGGAAAACATACTTTGCAGTGTGGTTTTGATTAATTTAGAGGCCTCTTGCAGGGCTGATGTTACTGGGTCTGTGCTCAGATGGCATGCTTGGCTTAAGGAACAATCTTTGTCTGATCATGTTAAAGCTAAATTGTTGGATGCTCCCTTAAATCAGGACCGCCTGTTTGGCTACCAGGCTGAGGAAGTTCTTAAAAAGATGAAGATAAAGCTAAATCTATGCAAACTGTTAAAGATTTCTTACAAGTTCAGCCTCCTAGATTTAGTAGACAGTGGCCCTCTAAGAATTGGTTCTTTCCAGCCCCTTCCAGGTCTTCTCAAGCCAAACCCAGACGCAGTAAAAAACCCAGGTTTCTGTCCCAGGAGACACGCATGACTAAGTAGTGGGGGGGGCTCCACTTCCAAATCTGGGAGTAATAAGACTCCCCCCTATGGTAAACTGTCTCAATGACTTCCTTTTAAAATTTCCAAGCACTTATCAATTGACTGCCCCTTTGGGGGGAAAGATTGCTCTTCATGCAAAGAATTGGGAACTCATTACCCAGGACAAATAGGTTTTAAATAGTGTCCCAGGAATACAGATTTCACTTCTACACGTTGTCAACACGTGGCCGGGCCTACCCCCAAATCAGTGGGCAGAGGCCCAAAAACAAGTACTGTCTCTCTTTCATAGGGGCTGTTCAACTGGTACCAGAAGGGGAAAAGAGACCAGGTTTCTACTAGAGACGTTTCCTTGTACCCAGAAAAGACCATTTATGGCATCCTATCCTGGACCCGTCTACTGTAAACACCTTTTTGGAGATTCCAAAATTCAAGATGCTGACTCTTCACCAATTCCTTCCTATGCTAGGCAAAGATGCCTGGTTGGCAACCCTAGATTTAAAAGAAGCATACCTGCACATCCCAATCGGGGAATCTTGCAGAAGATACCTACGCTTCAAAGCAGGCTACACAGTTCTCTGCACTGCCCTTTGGCTTATCTACTGCACCCAGTGTGTTCACAAAGTGCCTAGCTCCAGTTAAGGCATTTTGCAGGCAAAGAAATATTCAAATATACCAATATCTGGATGATTGTCTAATTCAGGCAGAAAGCCAGGACATACTTTTGAATCATTGGCCTTTGTACAAAGGGTTCTAACTTGTCTGGGGTACACCATAAACGAAAAATCATCACATCTGGTACCCTGTCAACAAATTATATTCCTGGGAGCAAGTTGGCATACAACTTCCCAGATGGCTTACTTCACTCCAGAGAAACAAATTCATTTGACAACCTACTTCAAACAAGTGGCCACAAAGACCCTGCTATCTGCAAGATAAATAGTGCAAGCCGTGGGGTTCATGGCCTCCTGCATTCTTTTAATTCCATATGCAAGACTGTATATGAGGAAACTACAGTGGTATCTAAAAAGCCTATGGTGTCAACATTCTCAGGATCTAGAAGCAATGATTTCTATCATACCTTGCCTACGCCTGGAGTTCCTTTGGTGGGCAGAGGCCTGCCACAAAAACAAGGGACTACCTTTCACACCACCCCCTGCCGCCCAAACCCTAACAGACTCGTCAGACTATGCATGGGGGGCTCACCTGGCAGGGAAGTGCATTCTGGGCAAATGGAACCCAAGTCAAATGCACCTGCATATCATTCAAAAAGAAATAGCTGTACAGAATGCTCTGACATCCTTCAAGGACCACTGGTAAAGATGGACAACACCACTGTTATGTGGTACATAAGCAGGGGGGGTACACATTCTTACCCTGTCTGCAGGCTAGCCATGGCATTGTGGAGCACAACCTTGAGCTACCAAGTACACCTACAAGCTCAATTCCTGCCAGGAAAATTAAATACACTGGCAGACTGACTGACTAAACAGAAACCTCATGGACCCACACAAGTGGAAACTGGAACAAAGGATTTTCAACATGATGTCAAGCAAATGGGAGAGCCCAGATATAGACCTGTTTGCCTCTCCCCAGAACTACCAAGTGGACAAATGTTGCACAAGGACTCCCCACAAACAAGCCTGGAAAGTGGATGCTCTGTCCATCAGCTGGAAAAATCTATCAGTCTATGCCCCCCCCCCCGCTTCTGCTCTCCAAAGTACTACTAAAAATCAGACCGGACAAACCAAGGGTGATTTTGATTGCTCCAGACTAGCCACACCAACACTGGTACCCCCTCCTGCACAGTGTGTCACAGTTATCCCCATGGCACCTGCCTCAGACTCCTTCCCTGTCTCAGCAGGAGAACCAGATTCTGCACCCTCTGCTTCAAACACTGAACCTTGCAGCCTGGCTAATTACATAATCTCTCCTTTACCTTCCCTCAGTAAACCTGTGATGGATATCATTTTAGAGGCAAGGAGGCCTAGCACTAGAAAACCCTATGCTGAAAAATGGAAAATATTCTGTGCCTGGAACCAGTCTCAAGGGATAAGCACAGTAGCGCCCAATTTACCTCAGATTTTACAATACTTAACTGAGATGCTTCACAAGGGCCTGTCTTTTTCCTCCATTAAAATCCACGCCTCAGCCATTTCAGCTCATTATAACACAGAACCACCCCCCCCTTCTCTCATCCACTGCTCAAGCAATTTTTCAAAGGGGACAAAAATTTGAGACTACCCAGGAGAGCTCCAACCCCAGCCTGAGAGCTTAACTTTGTTTTGAAGAAACTCACTCTACCTCCTTTCGAGCCAGCTGCTACTGCAGACTTTAAAATTTCTTTCTTTGAAAACAGCTTTCCTTTTAGCAATCACTTCAGCTAGGAGGGTATCTGAATTACAGGCCCTTATGGCAGTGGAGCCTTTCATCATCTTTCATGCGGACAGCGTGGCCCTCAGAACCAATCCATCCTTCATGCCCAAGGTGGTATCCAGTGTGGCTCTTAATCAATCCTTTCATTTGCCAACCTTCTTTCCCAATCCACAGAATAAAGGGGAACGGATACTGCATTCCTTAGATGTGCACAGACAACTTAGATTCTATTTGGACAGGACTAAACCGCAAAGGAAATCTGAACAACTGCTGGTGGCATTTGCTGCAGGGGCAGAGGGGAAGGCTGTTTCAAAACAAACCATTTCTAAATGGAGAAGCCATTGCATTCATTTCTGCTATAAGCACCATGGAAAACTGATCCCCCAGGGAATCGGACCTCACTTCACCAGGGCTGCATCTACCTCTACAGCCTTTCTCAGAGGCGTCCCTACCTGGAGTTCTGTACATACTTTTACCAAGCATTATAATTTGCCAATTTTCTCTAAATCCAGAGCTGGCTTTGCCACTGCAGTCTTGCAGGGCCTTTATAGCTGGTCCTAATGCTATCTAAATTCCTCCTCCCAACCATAGCTTTGGGAATTTACCCAAATGTAATGACTGCAACAGTGAAACACTAAGAACATAGTACAGTTGTGTACACTTGCCATAAATGTAAATGTTCGGGTGTATTCACTGTTGCAGTCCTGGTTACCCTCCCTCCAGCCCCCTAACTTCTTTTTGGCTATACCTCTACTTTATTTTACTATGCTTAAAAGCCTTTTTGGTGTATTTGCTTTTTTGTTGGAGGTATATCATTGTACTTCTATATTTAATTGCTCCCCATTAGGGGGGCACCTGACATCTGGGGCAAGAAAAACTGATGTAATGGCGTCGGCTGCATGCTTTATACCCCGGGCGTCATGGAAGAAGGGACAGCGACCGACACAGGAGCCAAGACTTTGTTAACTAGGCCGACTGTGGGCTACCTGCAAGCAGATAACCAGGCTGACTGTGGGCTACCTGCAAGCAGATAACCCAAATGTAATGACTGCAACAGTGCATACACTCTAACATCTACATTTATGGTAAGTGTACACAACTGTACTTTCTCTCCCCTTTTTTTTCATTATCTCTCACATTACATAATGATATAAATAATAGATCAGTTTAACAAGCTCTGCACACCGAGTACCTTATTAGGGGCATAAATGGTTAAATGACTTTGTTCAAGGTTGCACAGTAGACAAATAAGGGCTGAGGTAATCAAACCGTTTATCACAGGAAGTATCATCACAAACTTAACTCTTTGCACCAGTTGTCAGACTGTCCTTTCTGTACACCCCTCACACCAGCATAAACCATACCTGTCTTCAAAGCAATAGTCCTACATCAACATCATAATTAACACACCCTTACTCATATTATGTACTAATGGACTTTTTTAGCCTCTGCCTTATCCAGTGCATTATCCAGCCACTTTCTGCCTATTTCTCTAGTGTTCTTTCAAATTTGTATTTTTACCTTGCTCCTCCTGTACACTGCTATATAGCTATCACTAATACATTACTCATGTACTCTTCCCCCCTCCAAAAAAATATTTTTTTAAAAGCATACACTTGCATGACTACAACTGACAGCTTTACCCTTCTTGAGAGGGGGAGGTACAGCATGAGTGTATTTTGACAAGGTGTAAATGGTTTTAATTAGCTGTACTTTTATGATCCTCTAAATAAAAACTGGGATTATTTTTGATTGTCCACTAGGTGGCACCCTTGCACCAGTTTTTATTTATGGTTTAACGTGAACTGTTGCTCTGTGTGTATGTATTTGCATTTGGGGTTCAAGGCAGAAAATAACATTTAGCACTGATGAAAGGTGCTTTAGCAGCATCAAAATCAGTTGCCTGTTTTTTTTTTTTTTTTTTTTTCCCTTGGCTGTTATCTCCTTTAAGGAAATTTTCTGGAATGTTATAATATTTACATTAATAAAGAGGATTTTAAATATTGATATTTTGAGAGGATTGATGTGCTCTATTTCTCATAGGTAAGTACTAGGCTAACTGTCCTTGAGGGCCATTTTATGCCTAGCCAGTTTCCCTTTTTGTGCTCAAAATAACCTATTCTGTTCATAGGTTGGTACTAGGCTATCGGCCCCAAGGCCTATACAAGCCTAGCCATAACAATTCCCTGGATATTTCTTCCCACACTATTTACTTCTCTGGACCCCTGTCTAGCAGGCGACTGACGTGATCCCTGGAATAAATTTCCTATCTCCAATGCAGTCGAGGTTCCTTTTGAAACGGGCCAAGGAGGTGCTCTGCTTGACGTGTATGGGGAGTCCCTGGATCAGGAACCTATCCCTCCAGCATGTTTTGTTCATTGTGATGAGGTTTAGATCCCTGGAGTGTGTGGCTCTGAGGGATTGGGATTTCTTTAAGTGGAGCATGTCCAACAGCTCAGGGTTTGACATGGCCTTACATGTTAAGCAGAGATCGCCTCTGAGTAGAAGATATGCCACAGAGTATAGCTGGAGTTTTTTTTTAGCCGGTCAGCATACAGCATCTGCTTTAGGCCTGTGATTCTTTTAGTGAGGTATTTCTGCGGCCTTTCCAGCTGTTTCAGATGTCTTGTGAGGTACATGCCAAACTGGGCATTGTACTCTATAGTGCTTCTAATGAGGGATGAGTACAGTGGGACAATGACCTCCTTTTTTCTGAATGAAAAGCTCTTGGTGATGAGGTGTGCCACACAGAAGGATTTCCTGACTGTTGTGGCGATGTGGTTATCAAAGGTGAGACCACTGTCGACCTGTGTCCCTAAGTCTGTCATCACACTTTCGGTGTTTAGTGTACTGCCACCTATGGTAATTCATGGGTACATGGTTTTTCCCAAAGGGGATAACTGTACATTTCTTGGCATTAAGCTTAAGCCCATGGCTCTGACACCAAGCATTGATTATAGATTGGCCTTACTCATCCCATGGTCATTAATTGTATATTACGTCTAATGAGAGTAACTGGGAGCGTACCATAGGTAATTTGAGGGGAATCATGTGTGGGATAAATCATTTAGGATCTGCTTATGTCATTAAGTACTACAGGGGGGCAGTCCTGAGGTAGAGTTTTTCTCAGCCATAGATATGTTGAGCTTGAAAATGGACGGGAATGAATTTTGTTTCATGTGGATGGGCAGTCTGTTCCACAGCAGTGGTATCCCTCTGTGAGCTATACCTGTCTCACCAAACTGTTCTGTTAATGTTGCAGAACAGGTCATCAGAGAGGGTTGGACCTTTCATGGCTGAAAAGTTTTGGCATCTGTTTCCTCTTGTGAGGCGAAATCTGCTTTATGTAATTGTGTTTTTTCTGTTTTCATCATTGCCTAATATATGTTTGTGATTCTGTGGTTACTACCTCCAGGGGTTCTGCTGCTAGAACTGTTTTTAAAACCATGTATTGCATTATTAGTTACAACAAACTTACATTCGTATAAAAGAAAAGAAACCATGTTAACATGTTCACACTTACAAATATCATACATCATGTACATGCTTTTATACAGTAATCAATCCAACTTTAAATTGCTCAATTCCTGCCTTCCCTTAAACCTCATTCCTCCTCCAAAACATTATTCTGCATGTATTCTTCCCACAATTTCCATTTTTTTCTAAGTAGTTTACTCCCAACCCTTTTCTAAAGATACCATTGCCAGTTCTTTTATCTCTTACTATATTCGTTACTTCAGGTACAGTTGGTTTAGACTTTGATTTCCATTTCTAGTAATTGCTTTTGTGGCAGACACCGTAATTAAACTTAAGGCTTTACTTACGTCTAGGCAATTCAGATCCTATATCCCAGGTCAGAACAAAAAACACTCATTTGAATGCCCAGTATTTCTGACAGACTACTTCGTAAGGAATTTTTAAAGTCTGCCAAATCATTCCACTCACAAAGCATATGTTACCTCTTTCTTCCCTGTCATATCGCTACCCCTTGCCATCTACCTGAGGAAAAATTACTTTGAGTTTGTTTGCGGTATACAAATAGTTATGCAAATACTTCCAAACAAAAATCCTAAATCTTCTAGACTTTGCATATTTGGGAACCATACATATGTCCTCCCACTGTTGCCTTGTGAATTGCTTATCCGGTCTTTCTTCCCAGTCTTTTCTCATGTCCTCTGATTTCTATAGTTATTGTGCAATATTTTATATGTCCTAACAGCTTCTACTGTTATGGTGGGTCAGCCTTACCTCATTTTCCACAAAGATAAGGATGTTCTTCATCTCACATTGCTGCAGTCCTTACTTATGGGTAGTCCGCTGTCCTCGGTCGGCCCGAATACCAAAGTATTAGGCTGACGTCGGTCATGGGCGCTCAGATCTGACATCAGAGCGTCAGGGTATAAAAGCGCATGACAGACGTCATATCCCCAGTCTTTTTTGCCGCATGGTCCGATGCAGAAGCAGCGTTGCAAGTGCCGTTCGGCGTTCTGAAATTTTCGAATTCTGAGTTTCAGACCGAAACCAAGTTGGGCTAAGTACCCGTTGGGGAATATTTTTGTTTTTCTTGCCTCAGTTAATTCCGGATGTCAGAAAAAGTGAATAATTGTATTTCTTGTGGGAAACAGATACCGCATAGGGATTATCACTCTCTTTGCATTCCTTGTTTGGGACCGGACCACGACGTAGTCGGGTGTCGGTTTTGTGCTAGGTTTAATAAGCGCACTATAAAAAGAAGGTTAGATTGTGCTAGGTTAGTCTTTGGTAAGCGGTGTAATTATAATATGCCGTCGGATCCTCCGACGCCCGCTTCCACGAAGAAGCGCAAAGACAAATCCTTGAAACCTAGACAGGTTGATTCGTCCGTTTCGGACGCCGGTCCTGCAGAAGCTACAGTAGAGCAGGTGGATCCGGCTGAAGTTTCTGTTGAGTCTCAGGGGGAAACTTTGATTTTGCAGGATGTGGCCTCCCAGGAGTCAGGTCAGGCTGAAGGGGCCTCTCAAGTTACTGTTCTCCCTTCTTTGCCTAAGGTGGTTAGGCCTTCTGCTTCTATTTCTAAGGCTTCTACTAAGGGCAGGTCTGTTTTGCCTTCCTCTGGTGTCCCTCCAGGTACTTCAGGGTCTGTGCCTAAAAAGCACATGCTTAAAATGGCAGAAGATTTGAATACTTTAATTAGAGGTTCTATGCCCCCTCCTGATAAGAGGCCCAGGGTGGAGCCAGAGTTGGAAAGTTTGGATCAGGCCTCAGATGACTCAGAGTCTTCTGCTGAAGATATTCTAGATTTTCCTCCTTATTCGGATTCTGATGCAGAGGATTCCACTCCTTCTGCTTCTCCTCCAGAGGATTTTTCATTTTCAGAAACTCTGCATTCCATGAGGGAGCATTTTAAGTGGGAAGGACAGGATTTCTCTGATTCACGGAAGAGGCTTAGGGAATTCTTGTTTTTACCACAGCATAGACCCTTGGCTATACCTCCTGTTTTGGATGTTGTTCAAGATGTTTTCTTGGAGGCTTCCCTTAATCCAGATTCTTTGCCTCCTGCGCCAGTTAAACCGGACAGATATTACAGGGTGCCTGAGGCTCATAAATATCTGTATAAGAGTCCTAGGGCGGACCCAGAAACTATTAGTCAGGGGCCTAAGGGTGTTAGAGCCTCTGTTGTAAAGAATCCGGTTCCTCTAGATAAGGAAGCTAGAGCTTTGGATAGATGGGGTAAGAAGGTGTATACCTCTTCTACTTTAGCAATGAGGGCTTTAAATTGCCAGTTTCATATGTTGAAGTATCAGAATTTCCTCCTTTCTCAGCTAAAATCTAAAGTGGATGCTTTGGCAGAGGGCATAGAGTGTAAAGAATTGCAGGATTTAGTACATGTCTCTGAACAGGTGGGTAAGCATTCTTTGCAGTGTGGTTTTGATGCTGTACAGGCCTCTTCTAGGGTGGCTGCCACTGGTTCAGTTCTTCGTGAGGCACGCCTGGCTTAAGGATCAGAATTTGTCCGAGCATGTTAAAACTAGAATTCTGGATGCCCTTTACAGTCTGAAGTTTTGTTTGGTCCCCCTGTGGAGTCGGTTTTGAAGAAAATGGAAGACAAGGCTAAGTCTATGCAGACTGTTAAAGATTTTTGCAGGTGCAACCTCCAAAGTTTAGTAGAAATTGGCCTACTAAGGGGTGGACCTACCCTTCTTCTGATTCTCAATCTAGGGGTAGATCTAGACGTGGCAGGGGCAGAGCTCTCAGTACATTCAGGCCTAGAACTTGGAGTTCGCCTGCACAATCTGCAGGTGAGGGCAGGGGCCAGTCCTTTCGTAAACAGGCCCAATGACCTGCATTTTCAGCTGCCAGATTCTTCTTGCCTGGCAGCTCCTTTGGGAGGAAAGTTAGCACTCTTCAAGCAAAACTGGCTTTTAGTCACCCAGGACAAATGGGTATTGGACATTATAAACCGAGGCTACAAGTTTTATTTCCATACATTGCCTCCTTTCAAAGGCATGCCAGACGTTCCTCCTCGGCAAAGGATAGAGGCTCACAAGCAGATTTCTTTGCTTCTTCAAATAGGAGCTATTCAGCCAGTTCCTCTGTCAGAAGTGGGACTAGGATTTTATTCTCGCCTGTTTCTAGTACCAAAGAAAGGGAACACGTGGAGACCAATTTTGGATTTATCTATCCTCAACACTTATCTGGACATTCCAAAGTTCAAAATGCTGACGTTACAACAGCTTTTACCTCTGTTGGGAAAAGATCACTGGATGGTAACTCTGGATCTCAAAGAGGCTTATCTTCATGTTCCTATCAGGCCCAGTTGCAGGAGGTACCTGCGTTTTCGGGCTGGAAATTTACATTATCAGTTCTCTGCATTGCCCTTTGGCTTATCTACTGCGCCCAGAGTGTTCACAAAGGTTCTGGCTCCAGTGATGGCCTTTTTCAGGTTAAGGGGAATACAGATTTATCCTTATTTGGACGATTGCCTGATTATTGCACAACACAAAGACAAACTTCTTCATCATCTACAGTATGTGATGGTAGTGTTAAAGATGCCTAGGGTATTCTGTGAACGAAACAAAGTCCAGTCTAGTACCCTCTCAGGACATGTGCTTTCTGGGTGTGAGACTGAATACAGCTTCCCAGATGGCCTTTTTGACCCCGGACAAACAAAGAAGCCTTTCTCTTTATTTCCATCAAATGTCTCTACAGTCCAGGCTGACTGCAAGGACAGTCCTTCAAGCCTTGGGGTTCATGGCATCTTGTATTCTGGTGCTTCCCAATGCCAAACTGCATATGAGGAAGCTTCAATGGTATCTCAAAAATGTATGGACACAACACTGCCAAGATCTAGACACTGTCATTCCGATAATACCTTGCATTCAGAAAGAATTTTCGTGGTGGGCTCAGGAATGTCACCTAAACAAGGGACTCTCTGTGACCCGACCAGAGGCGAGTCAGATTTTAACGACAGATGCCTCGGACAAGGCTTGGGGAGCACACCTCAATGGAAAATGGGTGCAAGACACGTGGCCTGTCAGACTTCAACATTTGCATATCAACTTGAAGGAGATGTTAGCAGTTCAATTTGCATTGATGGCTTTCAGGGATTTACTTCACCCAGGACAGGTGTTGATTCAAACAGACAACACTACTGTCATGTGGTACATCAACAAGCAAGGGGGAACCCATTCGTACCCTCTTTGCAGGCAAGCGATGATTTTGTGGGAGACTGCTCTCAGTTTTCACCTCAATCTTCAGGCAAGGTTTCTACCAGGAGCACAGAACTCCTTAGCAGATGTGTTGAGCAGACAAATTGTGGATCCTCACGAGTGGAAACTAGATCCTCATGTGTTTCAAAAGTTGACAGTGTTATGGGGGACTCCAGACATAGATCTGTTCGCTTC
Source organism: Protopterus annectens (assembly GCF_019279795.1). NCBI lineage: Eukaryota > Metazoa > Chordata > Ceratodontiformes > Protopteridae > Protopterus > Protopterus annectens. The sequence goes on from NC_056737.1 coordinate 13,747,094, forward strand.
TCCACTAAATTACCAGTTGCCAAAGTTTTGCACAAAAATGTTTCATCCCACAGCTTGGAAGGTGGATGCTCTATCATTCAGTTGGAGCAATCTTCATGTCTATGCCTTTCCACCTCTGCCTCTCATTCCCAAGGTACTCCTGAAGGCCAGAATAGACAAGCCATCCATGATTCTGATAGCGCGGGATTGGCCTCGACAGCACTGGTACCCACTACTGAGGAGTTTAGTACGGGAGCCTCCATGGCCTCTGCCTTTGATTCCGCATCTTTTGTCTCAGGAGGGCAATCACTTCCTCAATGTCAAGATTCAGTCTCTGCATCTCACAGCCTGGCATATTCTGTTTTAGACCCTGGAGGGTCTCAGCTTCCACAACAAGTTTTGAATGTTATTTTGGAGGCCAGAAGGCCTAGTACAAGGAAAGTTTACGCAGATAAATGGAGGAGATTTTTTTCTTTGGAGCAAAGCGAAGGACTTTGATGTTTCCAAGCCTGATTTAAGTGTTTCTCTTCAATATCTTACTGAGTTATTGGACAAGGGTTTGTCTTTCTCCTCGATAAAGGTTCATGCTGCAGCCATTTCTGCTCACTATGATTGTGACCCTCCTTTATTTTCCCATCCTTTGTTTAAGCAATTTCTTAGAGGGGCAAAGAACATAAGACCCCCACGTAGAGCTCCTACTCCTGCTTGGGATCTCAATTTTGTGTTGGAAAAACTTACTCTACAACCTTTTGAGCCTGCAGCTACTGCCGAGTTAAAGTATTTATCATGGAAGACTGCTTTTTTGTTGGCCATTACCTCTGCAAGAAGGGTTTCTGAATTACAGGCCCTTATGGCAGTGGAACCTTTCCTGATTTTTCATAAGGATAGGGTATCTTTGCGTACTAATCCTTCCTTTATGCCTAAAGTGGTTTCTAGTGTGGCCTTGAACCAAACTATTCATTTGCCTACTTTTTATCCAAACCCCCAAAATAAAGGGGAGAAAATTTTGCATACTTTGGATATTCACAGACAGTTACGTTATTATTTGAGCAGAACCAAGGGGTTCAGGCAGTCTCAGCAGTTGTTTGTTTCTTTTGCTTGGGGTTCTCAGGGGAAACCTGTTTCAAAACAAACTATTTCTAAATGGATTGGGTTTTGTATTTCTTTCTGTTATTCCCATCATGGTAAGGAGGTTCCGGCTGGAATCAGACCTCATTCCACTAGAGCTACTGCCACATCTACTGCCTTTCTAAGGGGGGTAGCTACAAAAGATATTTTGGAAGCAGCCACTTGGAGTTCAGTACATACTTTTTCCAAGCATTACCACCTTCCTCTTTATTCTAAGTCTAGGGCTGGATTTGCCTCTGCAATATTACAGGGCATTTTAGCAGCCCCTAATGCTTTATGATTTTGCCATCCTCCCTTTACCTCTGCTTTGGGATTCTACCCATAAGTAAGGACTGCAGCAATGTGAGATGAAGAACATAGTACAGTTTTGTACCTACCATAAATGTAGATGTTCGAAGATCCACATTGCTGCAGTCCAATTTACCCTCCCTCCTTCCCCTCTGTAGTTTGGCATGGTAATATGGTTTGGGTGATGGTTGTTGTGGGGCATGTTTTTGGGAGGTATCCTGTTTTTGGGCTGTGGCCTTTCTTTTTAGGGCCTTCTGACATCTGGGGCAAGAAAAGACTGAGGATATGACGTTGGTCATGCGCTTTTATACCCTGACGCTCTGATGTCAGATCTGAGCGCCCATGACCGATGTCAGCCTAATACTTTGGTATTCGGGCCGACCGAGGACAGCGGACTACCCATAAGTAAGGACTGCAGCAATGTGGATCTTCGAACATCTACATTTATGGTAGGTACAAAACTGTACTTTTCTTTGAGAACTAATTATTTTTTAATGTATAAAATAGTATCAGAGTTTACTTTTATGCCAAATTATCCATGTCATTGAGATGTCTTCCTATTCACTTGCTTGCAGTATTCTTAACCTGAGGGATCTCCCGCCTGAAGGCGACCTGACGGCCAGTATACAAAGGTCTTGTACTACTATTCACTTGCTTGCAGTATTCTTAACCTGAGGGATCTCCCGCCTGAAGGCGACCTGACGGCCAGTATACAAAGGTCTTGTACTACTATAGGGTAAGTGGGATGTCACACTTGTAGGCTGCTGTCGGATGTAGGCCATAAATGCAACGTATGCACTTACCATCGTCAAATATTCTGCCGCCAGTCAGAAAGCCATTCTGACAGTTGGTGTGATAGTTTCAGCATTTGCAACTGCAGCTTCTTGCCAGGGAAGTGCCCAGTTGGGGATTTTTTTTTTTCTCTTACTACTGTTTTGGTTATGTCATCCAAGAAGGGTAAGTGACAATGTGGAAGACAAATTCCACATAAGAACAACCATTCTCGGTGTCTCTCTTCTTTGTTTAAGCCCTAGCCACGACCACAAGTCCTATAGCATTTGCCAGTCCTTCATTCCAAAGACCCTTAGAAGCAGGCTTTCCTCTCGCTATATATTTAGAGAACCAACAGCTTGCATTACTAGCTAAGCATATGGAAGGTACCTTTGGGTCCAACTCTGAGCTAGTAAAGCACAAGGCCAAGAAACCTCGGCCTGTGGCTTCCTCTACACCTCCAGTGTCAAACGTTCCTCCCAAGGTGCTTGTCAACCCGGAGGTTCATTTGAATTCAAGGATTGGATTCACAGGCCAAGCCCAGTTCTAAGGCCACTTTGCCTGTCGTGGGGGAACCTAGGCTCGAAAGTATGGAGGGGTCCTGGGGGGGTAACTCGCACCCAAGTAAGAGACTAAATACAGTCAGATACATGTGAATGTATAACAGCAACAGCAGGAAAAGAACAGCATGGAACTCTCCAGCCAAGGTTCAATAAACCAGATAAAAACAAGAAAATGCTGGTCAGTCAGGCCAAAAACATGAAGGAAATGTTCAAACACAGTTTATTCACACAAATGCACATTAAATGCCTTAACTGTTTTTCATCCACTGTGATAGGACTTCTTCATATAAATGAATAAACCACACACCCCCATGCATTTGTACACCCTTCAATTATTCAGTAAAACAGTTAATCACCTAATTACTCAATTTTTTTAAAAGAGAAACGCAGAAAAAAAAAACAGAAAAACACATAAAATATAATTAAAACAATGAAAGCAATACAGAAATGGAGAGCTAAACACCAACCCCTTCCGTAGCTGATGAATAGTGCTGGATCTGTTGCTTAAAAGCTTCATAAGTACATATTTAAAAACTTTTCAAAAATCACCCTATGTTGGAGTCTAATCTCAGCCTACCCATTGTACAAATACAAAACATAAACAAAAACTTCCAATTCAAAAGAAATGTGGGAAAATATATTTAAAATAAATGGCATTTCTTATAGTCTAGCATATCTTAACCTAAGCACCGAGGCGATGGAGATATGTTTGTTTAATCCAGGATTTTTATTGGCTTCTAAAGTAATTTGCCAATATATTTCCCTATGTTCAGTCCTGGTTTCCCATGCCCCCCCTAGGACACTTGGGGACCTCCTCTAAAATATAAAATGTATATGAAGCCTGATGGCAACTTTTCGTATGCTTACAAAAGGCATTATTTTCATCCTTTCTACTAATTGCATAAAGATACTCGTAAATTCTCTTTTTAAGCTTGTGCTCTGTCTTACCCACATAAAAACCTCATTTCTTTTGCATTGGGCTAAATAGATTAGCCCATTGCTTTCACAACTAGAAAATAGTTTTGCCTGCATAAGCTTGTCACTACTGGTTTATATATACTGAGTCTGTATTGACGATGTACCTTCACTGTGCACAGGTCCCACATCTATAAGTGCCCACATTTCTCCTGTCAGCAAATGTCTTACCATTCCCATGTTCAAGCATATCCTTAATATCATTGCCTTTCCTTTATACAGATTTTAAAGGGCTTCTAAATGTCACATTTAGGTCCAAGAAACCCGCAAACATTTTCCAGTTATTTTAATCCCACCCTTTTTCTAAGGTTAGCATCAGTATTAAAATTCATAATAAAAGCTTCATTGTATGTCTGATCACTTTCTCCTTTATCCATCATGTTCCCATCAAATGTTTGTTTTAACTTTTCCAAGGATAAGACTGAATCTATCCTTTCTTCCCTTCAAAACTTTATCCATTACATCCCCCACAAATTTTATAGGATATGACCTATCCAAAAACCATTTTTCCTCAATTCACATTCAACCTTAAAATCCTCATCACTAGATGTCATTCTGGAACCCTGATGAATTGACCCTTAATTATGCTCATTTTCTGTTTGTAGGGGGTGGGCACTCGTGTAATACAGGTATGAATTTGAAAAAGTACCCTTACAAAATATAACTGACAAAACCAGAAGATGCCTTTTTGTAAATAACATCTAGATAGTGGAGAATGTTCTTGAAAATGCTGTAGGTAAATTGTAAAACAAAAATCTGTGGCGAAACCAAAATATTCAATAAATTTCATCAATTTATCATATGTTCCCATCCAAAAAAATTGTATCATCAAGGTACCTTCTGCAATAATTCCAGTACCTTGCATATTCTGAATTATGAAAAAACTTCCTTTCCCAAGTATGTAATAGTGTTAGCTTAGGCTGGGGTGCAACTTGCCTTTCCATTCCCGAGACCTGCTTGTAGAACTTGCCCTCAAAAAGTCATAATTGTATTGAAGCACAACATCCATAAATCCCAAACACATAAGCGAAAGTCACTCCTCTCTAACCCACCTTTTTCTAGCAAGGCTTCCTCAAACCAAGCAAGACCTGTATCATGAGGAATAACAGAAAATAAATCAACTATTTCAGTAGTTACAAAAAACAAGTTCTTCTGTATAAAGTTCTGATGGGATATTGTTAAGGAAGTCCCATTAATCTTTTAAAATTCCATTCTGTCCCATCCAAATATTTTTGAGTTTAAAATTGGTAAACTTAGCCAGAGAGTGGGTTTGAGACCTCCAAGCGGCCACAATTAGTCTGAGGGGGCCCTTCAGCATCTTTGTGGACCTTGGGGATACCAAATGTAGACGGGAACTATAGGGTTGTCTGTCTTAAGGTAATTAAAGGTTTCCAGGTTCATCTGTCCTTCAGGAACCATATTATTAAGTTTTAAGGTCAATATTACGATTCACAACTGTGATGGGAATAAAACTCTGGAATACTTGCTGTCATCATACACTATAGTGTCCATAATAATACCCCCTCCTTTATCATATTTCATTACCCTTATATTCTGGTTAGGTCTCAGTTGTTCCAGGAGCATTCTTTCCTCGTAAGGGAAGTTGGGGTATGTGCTATGCTTACCCACTCTTTTCCTTAATTCCCTCTCAACTGTTTTCTTTTTTTTTCAAAATTCCAAATTTGTGGGTGCAAAGGGGGATTGTAGGTACTTTTTCTCCCTAATTTGTTCTCAGTGTCCCTGCTGTTGCCATTGTCACCAAACAGTTTCAATTTTTGTTCCTAGTAAATAATTTTAGGTCAATCAATACCTTACTGATATCACATTTTCTGCTTGGGATGGACCATTCATAAATAATTTAAAGTGGTATCCATCTCTAGTCCGTTGTAACTAAAAATGTTAAAGTTTATGGCTAGGTTCGCAGCCTTTTCCTCCAGATCTTTGGTTGAGGATATTGTGCAGTGGCCACTTGATCTATGATGCATACCTATATTACTTATTATAAGCTTGACATTATGTCTAAAAGCAGAGCTTCTTTCGGTTCAATGGTGTTCCGTCATGTTCTTCCATAAGTGCCACCCAAATGCAATGTAGCTGGGGACTCTGACTCAGTGGTGAGGAAGAATGAAAGAGACAGCATCAGATGTAAAAGTTATGTACTTAATATAACTAGGTATCTGAGTGTTCTTTCATTCTTCTTCACCATCTTTCCTCCTACGTTTCTGGCAGAATTCCACAGGAAGTCTGAATCCATGGGTTCCATGTTTAAGCCTCTTTAGGTAAGCAAATGTCTTACTTTTCTCTTGCTTTTGGAATTAATTATGGGATTTATATACATATGTTAACTAAGATGATTCTATGTGGTTATCTAGACACAGCAAACTTTATCTGAGGGCTTGGAGGAAGCGGATTATGGGTAAATGGGGAAACTAGAGGCTTGGAGCTGAAGTCTAGAAGAGCGGCAGAGTCTGATCCTAGACCCAGTGGTGAGGAAAATTAAAAGGCAATGCAGACACCTAGTTATGGTAAGTACCTAACATTTAATTTTACCCATTCATTCAAAATATTAAAAAAATATTTTTTTTGCCATTCTGTTAAATTTTGTACATTTCATATCCTATTCCATATGGTCCTACAGCCAAATCTATATTCATTTATCCTAATACTTTATATACTTCATATAAAGGAATCTGCTTTGTGTTCTTTTTCTTGCAGTGAAAACTTTACTTTCCATATAGTTTTCAATTTTTTCTATTTTTAAACATCTCTTGTGTATACACTGCTGCAATATTCGTAATTTGATTCTGGGTTCTTTCTGTTTCTCCTTTAGCAATTTTCATTTTTCTCATTACTATCTTCCTTTACTTGTCTACTTAAATATGATGATACTTCTGTTTTCCCCTTGTAAAAACTGTTTGAATAATAGCTCTTTAGTGTTTTTCTAGTCAATTATTTTTATTTATCAAAATACCATTTTTTAAATATTGCAATGCATGTTTATATACTCTCCTATACTTTTCTTAAGTCATACTGCCACTATAAGTAACATTTTTTTATATTTTATCTTAAAAATCATCCACCATTCAGACTCATTTTTGTAAAATGTTCTCATCATAATATGATCCCTCAGTAAGTGCATTATTAATCTTTCCTTCATCCCATGTTTTCTCATTTAACATTTTTATTCCTTTGTCTATTGTTATATATTTCCTTGTTTTCCTTTGTCTCTAGCCATATTACCAAATGATCCAAAAAAATGCTTCAATTATTTCTCCTTCCCCTATGGTTAGTACTTCTAATATTAATCTATTTCAGTTCTATGTATACCTCGTCTAAAAGTCCATGTATTTGTATCCCAGATTATTAATTTACCACAGCTTATATTCTGACATTTGTCTTGTATAGTTTCCTTTCTTTTTACCGCCAAAAAGTGTTGTAAAGGCACTCAAAAGTAACCAATAACAAGTCCAAAGTGCCCACGAAAGGAAAAACTCGTAGTTGGATAAAAAAACTGCTTTATTGTAATCCACAAAAACGCTCGTTCATAACATTAACGCTCTTTCATACCATACGTTTTCGTCCACTCTGGACTTCATCAGATAACTTTCTCCCTTCCTTCAATGCGTTTATAAACCTTTATTCATTAAAAACAACCAATGAATTTACTTTAATTAGTTTGAAATCATCAAATCAAATCCACTTCATTAGAATAAACTCATGAATATTCATTACTTAAAAACAATGTATACTAAGACACTACATAATGTTGATTCATTTGCCTATCTACCTACCAATTAAATTAAATGAAACATGTTTATTATGAAGTACATGGAATAAAATTCTATTGATTCCCTTTATATAAATAAATAAATAAATAAAAACACACATAAAAATTGATGTTAAAACATTTGTGTTTGTAAGCATTCTCTTTGTGGTACTATTTAATTCCATAGAGTCTTACCCCCTCTAGTGTCCTTTTGTCTTTATTACACCTTAAATTTTGCTTGATTTTATTTTCAGCAGGGACACAATTGACAAGTAATCATTTAGTCCTGGTTCCTTCCCTGCTTCCAGGCTAACCTGCCACCATAATTCTTTGCTTTCAAGCACCTCTTCCCAAGGGCCCCCTCTATTATCTATCTTGATCTGCTCCAATACTATAAATTTAAAATTATACCCATTACAATTAATACTGTGTTTGTAAAGTGCGTTCGTTTCCTTCCCCTTATTAATATCGTATATATGCTCGTAGATTCTTTTCTTGAGTTTTCTTTCCGTCTTACCTACGTAGAACGATTGGCACTTCCCACACACTACCAAATACACCACTCTACTTGAATCACAGTTGTAAAGCCCTTTACTTTTGATTATTATTTTTCTACTACATATATTTACCTCACTAGTATTCATAATGTACGGACATTGTGGACATTTTCCACATTTGAAAGTTCCTTTCCTAGTATTGTTTAGTCCCATTTTGTTATTTCCTATTCTTTCCAGTATACCTTTCAAGTTGGGGGCATTTTTGTATATTATTTTGGGTTGTATCCTTTTAATTTCGTTTATATCAGTTAAAGCCAAAAAATTAACCCATTCTTTATCCCAAATTCTTTTTAAGTTCTTATTAGTTGAGTTAAATTCTACCACTAAACTTTTTTCATAACCTTTCTCTAGGTATTCTTCTTTTTCCTTTTTATTTCCTTCACTAGAATGGCCACCTATTGTTACCCCTTTTATTGGATGAAACCTATCAATTCTCCCTTCTTCCACTTCTTTTCTCATTTTCTCCACAAAGTCTTTTGGGTATCCCCTATCTTTAAACATTGTTTCTAATTTTTCACATTCCTTTGTGAAGTCAGTTTGGTTACTGGTCATTCTGGACCCCCTTACAAACTGACCCTTCACAATGTTCCTTTTACAATGTAAGGGGTGTCCACTATTGTAATGTAAATAAGAATTCACATAGGTATCTTTCCTATGTACTTTAGTCTCAAAATGGCCTTCATTCTTGTAAACTTCCACATCTAAATATCTTAAACAATCAGAATCCATAGTGTAAGTAAATTTTAAAAAGTTAGTGGTCTGATTTATATATTCAAAAAATTCCAAGAATATTTCTTTTCCCCCAACCCAAAACATAACTATGTCGTCGAGAAATCTCCTATATGTTAACCAATATTTAGTATAACATGAATTAAGGATATACTTTTCTTCCCATTTACTTAACACAATATTTGCAAATGTGGGGGCACATGCCGCGCCCATGGCCACCCCTGAAATCTGTTGAAAAAATTCTCCTCCAAACATGATGAAATTGTTTTTTAATATTGTGTCCATGAGCGCAACTGTGGTTATTTTTTCATCTTGTGTCATTTTTTTGTCAGAAAAAATAATTTCCTCAAATATCTCCATTCCTTCTCTACATGGTATACTGGAAAAAAGATCTATTATGTCAATGGTGGTAAATATAATATCTTCCCTATATAAGTCAGTTTTTAGCTCCCTAAGAAAATCCCATGAGTCCTTTAAAATCTCTTTTTTATTAACCCAAATATGTTTAGTTTTAAAATCTACGTATTTTGCCAGAGGTGTTGTTTTAGACCCCTCAGAAGTTACTATGGGTCTTAAAGGGGGGTTAATCAAATTCTTATGTATTTTTGGGATTCCAAAAACTGTTGCAATTCTGGGTTTCTTTACTTCCAGGTACCTATATGTTTTCTCACTTATAACCTTTTCTAGTAATAAGTCTTTTATTAATAAGTCAATTTTATGATATGCCATGTTAACTTCGTTTCTAGATACCGTTTTATACTTTGTTTCATCCCTCAAAATATTGTCCATTTTCCCTTCATATATTATTTTGTCCATTACAACTATCCCACCTCCCTTGTCTGGCTTCATTATTCTTATAGAATAATTATTTTACAAGTCCTTTATTACTTCTTTTTCTTCCTTACTCAGGTTATTATAATGTGTATATACTTCTCTATTTTTTTCATGGGATTTCCTTACCTCCTTTTCTAATTTATTTTCAAAATTCTTAATCTGAGGTAATAATGGGGGGTTAAAAATTGACTTTCTAGAAAGTTCACTTTCAACCATACTGTTCCTATTAAAGCCTGCTTTTGTAGCCATTACTTCCAAATTAAGCTTTCGTGTGAAGATTTTCACTTCAAGTAGTGTGTCTGTAATCTCCCCTCTCCTGTAGGGTATATATTTCAATCCTTTACTAAACAAGCTAAAATGTCCTTTTGTTAATACCAAGTCACTAAAATTGTAAACAGTAAAATCTTTATAAATATTTCTAACATTGTCTAATACAATAACATCGTCACATTCTCCTAAACCTATTGTGGTAGGGGTACATTTCAATACTGTCTCCCTCTCCCCTTCCTCCCTTCCAAATGAAAATTATTTACTTCTTGGTGTGTGTGTTCTCGTCCCCTTTCTTCTCTCCCCAATGGAGGAAATTCTTCATCATAATTTTTTCCAAAATTGTTTTCATTCCATATACTTTCTGTGTTATACCTATTCCATGTTTCTCTAGATTTGTAATTTCCCTTTTTTGTCTGAATGGGATCAGGATAACTAATGTTGGTTTTGTATTCATTAATGTCCCTCCTTAATTTGGACATTTTTCTTTGAATAATGTCATCACATTTCACATCAATATCTTTCCTTACTTTAAAATACTTTTCTTTTTCTTCCCTAATGCCAAAAACTAAGTCATTCTTAATGTGTACATCCAATTCATCTATTTCCTTCTTTAATGTTGTTTGCTTTCTGTCATTTTCTTCTATTATTAATTTCACTATCTCTAACCCACATTTGTTAAATGTCTTAATCAGACTGATGAAAAATGGATCCTGTTTCCACATTATTTGGATATTTATAAACTCTTAGTCCCTTAGGGACAATTTCCTGTAAAAGACATTCATTTAGGTAGGCATTTTCCAATGTATATGTTCTATATTTATACATCATAGTATGCAGTTTGTTTAATTTCACTACAAAAAGAATCATTTTCCCCCATAAAATACTTTTTCTTAAAAACATTAGTTCCATTAGTGTCCATTTTAAAGCAAAAGTCTTTTTTTAACCATTCATTGGTTGTATCATTTGTTGCATTTACAGTACCTTTAAGTGCTGCAGAGGAATGTCCTGTCCTCGTTCTAGCACCTAACACATGTAAATCTCCATTAACCAAGTCCGCTCCTGTTGCTGCCATTTGTAATACTTTAGGTGTTAGTTCTGGATCAAAACTGGCCACACACGTCTCTTCTAGGTCGTCGGCGTCCTCAGAACCGCCAATAAACTCCCTTTTTCTTTTCGTTTTGTGTCCGCCATGGTTTCTGCTCTCGTTGGCGTCTTCACGCCCGTTGTTCACTTTAGACAGCAGATTGTGGCAAAGGGGCGTCAACAGATCGATGAGCTCCGTCAATTGACCAATGAGCTTCCTGGATTCGCCAACTTCCTCTTGTCCTTCAGTGCTCATATTAATGTACCGAAAAGAGCTTTCCTTTCTTTTTACATTTGACTCTTAAATCACAATTGCATTTTCCTGTCACTACAATATTCATATTTATCACTGCATAATCTAGAATCTCGTAAAATGTATTTGTTTACAGGTAACATAAGGATATAATGCTATGTCTGTGTACTTGTGCTTTCCATATTAAATCCACAATCGTTAATCTTCCCGTTCTTACTAAAGTATCCAATAATTTTACTGTATGTCTACAAAATATTCCTTTTCCGGAATACCAGTCATTTCGCAAATTCCAAATTATCCCCCCCCCCCCAAATTATTTTTTGGTTTGTAGTTTTTCTTTTCTTAAGAATCTTGTATATTCTAGTATGATTTATTTATTTACTTATTTACCGGGTCCTTTTTCAGCGGAGGCCCGGGGAGAAAAGCTGCACAGAAAGACATGGCAGATAACAATAACAATCCAGGTATGTATACAGTATAGGTGATCATGACATGGAGAAATACAGGAGCAAATTCGGTACAACTGAGTAGTAAGCTCTAATTACAACATTGAGAAAGATGTAAAACAGTGCTACAAATTATCTAAATAGTAACTAGATAACCGTAATAGACTAAATGAATAACTAAATCCTGCAAGGATTAATAAGCAGGGAGTAATCTACAGTTCAGTTTTATAGTGATAGAGGGGAAACTCTATCTAAAGCTGGGAAAGGGAGGGATTATTAGATGAGGTTTGGACAAGGAGAACTTGGGTGAGATTTAAGTGCAGTCTTGAAAAGACTGCAGGAAGGAAGGGTAGTTATGGTAGTGGGAAGGTTGTTCCAAAGCTTGGATATAGCACAGGAAAATAGTGCATCACCTGCTGAGTTTTTGACTTTGGTGACCTGGAGTAGATTTTTGTTGCAGGAGCATAGTGGTCTGGAAGAGTGATAGGGTTTGAGAATTGTATGGAGTGATGGGATTCGGAAAGGGTGGTTTACTAGTTTGAGCAAAGGTGAGTTGAGTTTGGTGTAGGAGTTGTGGGAGTTCAAGCCAGTCAAGGTCTCTAAGGGAGACACAGTGGTGGCTGCGGTAAGAGCCACCAATGGCAAATTTTGCGAATTTTTTTTTTTTTTTTTATTGTAGCAGGCTTCAAATTTGTGTAGGTCTGACTGTCTAAGATTTGTAAGTATAGGTGATGTGTAGAGTAGGGTGGGAATTAAGTTGGGGATTGGCAGTAGAGATTCTTGCTGGTTTGGTGAGGTACTGTGTGGGCTTCTATATAAGGCACCCATTTTTTTGTTAGTGATATGTGGGTGTTAAATTTGAGATGGTCAATCTGTACACCAAGTTGTTTTGTGTGAACCGTTGGTGAAATTGAGGTATTATCCTTAGCTTCAATAGTGAAGTGTGGGGTGTTTGAGGTAGATTTGGAGGATTGGAAGATGAGGAGTTTGGTTTTATTTGGATTGAGGAGAAGCTGGAAATTAGCCTGCGTTCGACTGAAGAGAAAGATTCTTGGGTGATCTGTTGGAGATGGGGCTGAGGAGATGAGGGTGGAATCATCTGCATGCTATATGAGGGAGGCATGTTTGCTGGCAGTGTGCAGATTGGAGAAAAGGGAGAAATGTAGGGGGCCAAGGATGGAGCCTTGGGGAGCCCCGAGAGTAACAGGGAGATGAGTGACTAGATTGTTGTCCCAGATGACTAATTGCTGGTGGCCTTGTAGATAGCTGTGGAACCAGTTTATGGCTGGTTTGGAGAAAGAGAGGTCAGACAGAGAGTAGTAGATTGTGTGACACAATGTCAAAGGCTTTAGATAGATCCAGAAATACAGCAGAGGACAGGAGGCCATTGTTTTTGTGATGGAGAATACTGTTGAAGGAGAAGAGAGCAGTTATCTTGCTGTTGTGTGGTCTGAAACCATGCTGGTTATTGGAGAGGAGGTTATTGTTGAGGAATTTGGAGACCTGTGAGTTGATGCATTTTTCGAGCATCTTGGAGAGGGGGGAGAGGATGGCAATGGGGCGGTAGTTGGAGAGGTCAGTGGAGGGGCCATCACTGTTGAGGGGAATGATGTGTGATATTTTCCATAGCGTGGGTACATAGGATTCAGATATGGAGTGGTTGATTAATATGGAAATAGGATAAGCTAGGACATCAGCTGCTATCTTTAGGTATTCAGCGGGCAGGTAGTCTGCTGCTAGTTTTGTGAGTTCTAGTTTTGTCATAGGTTCATAGGTAGGTGCTAGGCTCTCGGCCCAAGGTCCTACGTAAGCCTAGCCAGCAAGGTTCCATAGCTTATTCCACCCAAGAAAGTTATTTTCCTGTGCCACTGTCCAGCAGAGAGACAGAAGTGATCCCCGGGGTGTATTTCCTATTTCCCATCCACTCATCAAGATTTTTCTTGAGTTCTAATGAAGAACTTTGCTTGACATAGATGGGTAGCTTGTTCCAGTATAGGAAGTCTCTGGGATGGGAATCTATCCCTCCAATGTGTTCTGTTTATTGTGGTGAAAAGGTTTAGGTCCCTAGAGCGTGTAGCTAGGAGGAATTGGGATTTATTTAGGTGTAGCACGTCCAACAGCTCTGGGTTTGACATAGCTTTATATGTTGGGTAGAGATCACCTCGGAGTAGGCGATATGCTACGGGTAGAGATCACCTCGGAGTAGGCGATATGCTACGGAGTAAAGCTGGAGTTTTTTGAGCCGGTCAGTGTAGGGCATTTGTTTTGAGGCCAGTAATCCTCTTTGTGAGGTACTTCTGTGGCCTTTCCAGCTGCTGCAGATGTCTTTTGTGAGGTACATTCCAAAAGGGGCGTTGTAATCTATAATGGGTCTTATGAGTGACTGGTAGAGGGGAACAATTGCCTCTCTTTTTCCTGGATGAGAACCCTTTTATGATGTGTGCCACGTAGAAGGACTTTCTGACTACTGTGGCGATGTGACTATCAAAGGAGAGACTACTGTCCACCTGGGTCTCAAGATCTCTTATCATGCATTCTGTGTTAAGTAGATTGCTGCCTATGTGGTAGTTCATGGGTACAGCGTTCAAAGTAGATGACACTGCACTTTTTGGCATTGAGCTTGAGGCCATGGCTCTTGACACCAGGCATCTTGTCTCAGTGAGGCCCTTCTATAGGATGTCCACATCATTTGGGGACTTGACTATGGCTCCTAGTTTGCAGTCATCTGCGAACTTTGTTAGCCAGAGGCCTTCTGTGTTAGCCTGTACTTCAGAGAAGTAGATAGCAAACAGGTGTGGTCCCAGGATAGAACCCTGTGGTACTCCACTTGTCACTGCTTTGAGGACAGATTTGGAGTCTGCAACTTTTACAGTGTGGGTTCTGTCAGTGAGCCAGTTGGCAACCCATCTTGTGACGTAGAGATTTATACCTAGTTTAGCTATAATTCCAGAATGGGGGATGGTGTCAAAAGCCTTGGCGAGGTCAAGATAGGCTGTGTGAACCACCTTACCCTCATCCACGGCTTTTGTGACTGCCTCAGAGAAGTCAATCAGGTTCAGGAGGATTGATCTGCCTTTCACATACCCGAACTGGGTGGGATCCAGAGTTTGGAGATTACCAATGTCTTAGAGTTCCATGATGATACGTTCCATGGCCTTGCAGACCAGGCTCGTCGGGCTTATAGGTCGATAGTTCCCGGGATCAGTGGTGGCTCCCCCTTTGTGGAGAGGGATAATTGTTGCTGTGCGCCATTCAGTGGGCACAAAGCCTGATGCGAGGCTATTATTGAACATGGTGCTTAAGTGGGGAGCCAGTTCGTTCTGAAGTTCGTGTAAAACGCAGCCTAGGATGTTGGTTCGGTCCCATGGATGCTGTGTTTTTGGCTTTAGAGAGTGTAGCTTTTACATGTGTAGTTGTGATTGCAGGGACTCTGCATTCTTCCTGTATAGATATGGGCCCTTTAGGGGGTGAGAGGGGGGTAAAGTTAGCACTGATCCTGTCTGCCAGGATGTTGGCAATATCAGTTGGTTCTGTAATTTTCGTGCCTTTGTGCTGTAAGTCAGAGCAGATCTGGGTGTTGCCATCTAGATTCTTGACGTAGGTATAGAATGCTTTGTGGTTGTCCTTTGATTTAGTGGTGATTTTGTTTTCGTAGCTAGCTTTGGAGGATCTTATAAGGGTTCTCGGCTTCTTACTGAGACTGACCAGGGAGCTCCTCCACTTATTGGATTTTACTCTTTTGCAACAGTTTCTTCCTTCTGTTGTACAGTTTGTTTATGGCAGGGGGACCACCAGATTGGCTTACTTTTTTTTGGAGGATAGCGTCTTGGTTTTGTTTGGAATAAGCACGATCCATGCACTCGTGTAAGTGCTTATAGAGTGCATTTGTGTAGGATTCAGCAGTTGTAACTGTATTGGCCATCTGCATGGGTGTCAAGTTCACCACTTCTGTCTTAAGAAGCATGAAGTTGGCTTTGGAGAAATGTTTTACTGTGGTTTCCTTAATGGGGGGGTGGGGGCGGAATGTGGATATCAAGGGTGATAAGCTTATGATCAGATCAGACCAACGAGGAGTTGATTTAAGGTGTGGAACACTGGTCACTCATGTTGGTAATGACTAGGTCTAGGATATTGTTGCCCCTGGTGGGGGTATGGATAAGTTGATCCAGGGCATTGGAGTTTATGAATTCCAGAAAGCATTAAGCTAAGGAGTTTGTACATGAGTAGTTTTCCCAGTTAATAGTGGGGTAGTTGAAGTCTCCCATTATTAGGGTGTTTGGTTGAACCCTAATATTTTCCAGTACATCAAGTGGGAACCCTGGGGCATGGTAGGAGATCTGTTGCAAGCTACAATTTGGATTGCAGTTTGGCCCAGAGTTAGTTGCACTTGGATAACCTCGGATGTATTATGCTGAGCAACTAGCCTGGAGGTGTGGATATCCTTAATGAATATGGATACACCTCCGCCTTTGGTGTTTCGGTCCAGGTTACATGGCCAAAAAGTGTGGTACGAGTTATAGCCTGATAGTGCAGGGGTGCTCTCTTGAACCAGGTCTCAGTCACTGCACATATATCGATGTTCTCCATTTTAAGGAGTGCCTCGAGTGAGTGCATTTTGAGATTTAGACTTGGCATTGAGCAGCATTACCCTCAGTTTTTGCTTGCCTGTTCCTGTTATGGTGGTGAATTTATTTGAACCCTGCCTGAAAAAGGCAATATAGGGGCAGCAAGAGCCTTAGCCAGTATCTAGAATCCCAGGGGCGACAGGTGCATGCCATCTGGGGCAAAGCTTGGCAGTCTGACTGCCATCCCAAGCAGACAGATACTGGATCCCCTTAGAATGACACCAGAAGCTTAGCCAATTGTTGAAGTCAATCATTTTGCCCTTGTACTGCAGTATAATTCTGGGCGATAGCAGAATGCTACTCAGGGCTAGGGTCATACCTGCCTGGGCTACAAGATCGGAGAGCTCTTCCATGTCTCTTTTCATGTAGTCCAGGGAGGTACGTCTCGGGTTATTCACACCAACATGGACAATGACAGAGTCATATTTGTATTTGTGGAGTGACCTGAGTGCGTGGGTTGTGGTGGATCATGGCACCCGACAGGCAGCTGACAGTAACCTTCTCCTTGCTTAGTCTGGTGAGTGGGACATCAGTGTGCCTGACTACAGAGTCACCTATGACTAGTGTGTTGGGTACATTGTTTTGCCTTATTGGCTGTGGTTGAGTGGCACACTGAGTCTGTGGGCTATGTGTCATTTGAGTTGTGTTGGGGGATGGAGGTTGCTTGCGTTTCTGCTTTGGAGGTCTCTGTTGCTTAGACAGATTATTATTGAGAGCTTCTGTGAATGTTTTTGTGTTACTATGTGGATTTTGGTGGTGTAGATTTAGTGAGACTGTGATGAGTGTGGTGTGGTGCAAATGTTTACCTTCTCCTCATGACTGTCAAATTCAGTCTTGGTTGGAGAGAGCTTTACCTCCAGTTTGGCTAGATAAGTGCATCTCTCACAGGTTGTAGTGTTGGGTGGTAGGAGAAGATGGTTGTCTGTGTACATGAGGCAATTTCTACATCGCCTCAAGATGCCCAGATTCATCAGGTAGACAGGAGAGAAGACTGGGAGCGGACTTGTCTTTTTTTATGTAGGAGGTGTGGGTACTGTGGAGAGAGAGAAGGTAGGGAGTGGTGACTTTGCATTGGGTTAGGGGGGAATTAGTGTAGGGAAGTGTTTTTTCTGTTAGGGATAGAATGGCTTCTGTGAAGTGTTTATTGAAGGAGTCAGCAATGTTACCAGTGGAGAGAGGGGTGGTTGGTAGGGGAGTGCTTACTTTTCCTGGGCAGAGTATAGAGTTAATTGTAGACCAGAATTGCTTGGGGTTGTTTTGGGAGGAGTTTAGGGACGTCTGATAGAAAAGGGCTTTGTCTGCTTTTACTTGATTTTTGACCTTGTTATATAGCTCAAGGAAGAGTTGCCTATCTGATGGGGTTATGTGCCAGCGTTCCCATGTTTTAGCCCTGTTTTTTTTTTTTTTTTTTTTTTGTAGCCAGGGTGAGCTTTTAGTTCTGATTCTTGTGTTTCTCAAGGGGCATGAGAGTTAGGGATGTTGAGGAAGGTACTTTTAAAGAAATGGACCACTTTGTGTAGGTTGAGGTACTTTAGAGGTAACTGGTTTATGTTCTGGAGGGAGGAGGTGAAGGAGTTGGTGTTAAAATTAGCTTTATTGCGAATAAGTCTGTGGGTAATGAGTTTGCAGTCATTAATCTGATTTTTTTTTGTAGGAAGGTTGGGGAATGGTCACTGAGGGAATCAGGTAAACAGCCTGCTGGGTAGGTGTGAGGGGCTTTAACTAAGCCCCAGTCAAGAATGGTGTGGTTATTGAGATTTTTATTGATCCTAGTAGGGGTTGTATTAGCTGAGAGAAACCATGGAGATTTAGGTGGAGGGCTGGGTGGTTGCTGTTGCAGGATATCCAATTGATAAAGTCCCCGAGGATGATAGTTTCTTGGGGTAAGGGAGATTGGCCCAGTCTAGTAGGTTTTCAAGGGGAGGTATATTTTGGCCTGGTGGGAAATGGCACCCTAAAATATTTTATTTTTTTAGGGTTTAATTTTAGGGTGGTGTAAAGTAATTCTTCCTTTTCAAACTGGGGAGCTGATTTGGTGAGAATTTGGATATTGAGTCGGTGTGTGTACAACAGTGCCACACCCCCTCATTTTCTGGATAGGTTGTCCTTACGGAGAATGTTGTATCCAGGTGGGAGTATTTCCTCACTTTTGATGTGAAGATTGAGCCATGATTCGGTTAGGATAAGGATGTCAGAGGAGTAGACGCTTATGGTAGGCATGGAGGTCTTGGATTTTATTACAGATGCTTCTGATGTTGAGGCATAATGAGGAGGTCATTTGGTTTTTTGTTGCTTGTGATTTGGGTGATGGGGGGTTTGGAAGGGGGTTTGTGTAGATGTTAGTGTTTGTGGGGCCAGGATTGGGGTGTACATCTCCACTGAGAGCAAGTTTAAAGAGAGTGTTGAGAATATGTTTTATATATGCAGTAAAAATTTGTTTTATTTTATGGATATTTTGTGTTCAAATGTGGTGGGGGTTTGGTAATTGAGTGGTTGTACTGGGAGGAGATAGTTTGTGGTTGGGGTAGTGAAATTATGTAGTGGGTGTTTGAGGGGAGTTGATATGAGAGTGCAGTGGAAATGGTTGGCGGGGTTATGACTGTAGCTGTTTGGTAGGTTGTAATGTAGGCTAGAATAGTGCAGGATGAGGATAACATTATTACCTAGTGGCATGGTTGCTTTGGGCAAACAAAATATTAAATAACACCTTTATGTAGTAATGATCACTATTATAATCTGAAACCAGGAAAGAGCACGTTTGTAAACACAGAGTGCCTCTTTGGACCTCTTCAAGAGGAACCTTGACAACTGGATGGGAGAAAGGAAATTCACCCCAGGGATCACGTCAGTCGCCCTGCTAGACAGGGGTCCAGGAAAGTAAATAATGTGGGAAGAAATAGCCAGGGAATTGTTATGGCTAGGCTTGTATAGGCCCTAGGGCTGATAGCCTAGTACCAACCTATGAACCTATGAACAATTCAGACACAACAAACCAATAAATCATAGTGTCCATGTACTAATGTCCAATGTAAAAAACCTGAATAATATATCTACATCACATTTGTTACATTCTGAACCCCCTATCCTTCTCACTATGTTAATACTATTAATATTTATAGAAAGCACTCTAAAATTATTTTCCTTAACTTTCTAGAGATTTATTTCTCATCTGTTTCAATTTTTTCTTTTACTCCCATCTCTCTATAAATTTATATTATCCATTACCAATAGACTTAATTTCTTTTTTATTACTACCAATTTGTCTTCCTCATCACTTATTCTAGAACCTTTAATGTAAACTACAAAAAAATTCTATCAGCAGACAAAACCACACCAGTAGCCAGGAGCCAAGTCTTGAGTACTGGAAAAAAAGCACCAGTGTGGAAACACAGCAGTTAAAGTTCAAAATATCCAAAGGTGAAGTAGGCAGCTAACAGCAGGTAAAATAAAATCCAAGTTTAATGCATATACAAATTGGTAAGCACTTTCGCTATGGAATCCTAGTTTCTTTGGACCCAGTTTTTTTTTCTGTATTCCAGAACCTTCCTCTGTTTTCTCTTCACCTCTGTCTTCATCTAATGTATCTTTTATTTTCACCACTTCTAATGTTTCCTGTTTGTTCTTTTTATTGTTTTTTCCTTCACTTTCATTATTATTTTCAATCTTGACATCCATATTTAAATGACCAGTTTTTTTATACGTATAGCATTTCAGCTCACATTTTCTTGCATCATAATACAGCCCCCCCCCAAAAAAATATAACATTTCTTTTGGACACAGTTATTTATCAGATGTCCTTTTCCACGAAAACAATTTTGGGTTGTGCCCAGTATTTTACCACACCCTCCTTTCCCTCAACATGTGTCATACTTTGGAATATGAATCATTTTGTCATTTTCTGTCTTTAGCACAGCATTACATTCTTTTCCATCAGTCCATAAACCCCTTTTGTCATAAACCTTTGTAATGTCCAGCACTAATTTACATAAACACGTTCAAATGTCCTTTTAAAGTCTCTACTTCTATTCAAAATTGTCCATGAATTTTCTTTTTTGTTTCCCTGTTAAATGCTTTTATTGCATATAAATTCCAATGATTCTTTTTTATTCCCCAATGAAATGTTCCATTCCATAAACAATCTCAAATATAATGTCACAAAATGTGTCTGTTTATAATACATACATACAAACAAATATTTCAGGCATGGGCATTAATGTCCTTCTAGCTTGCCAGTATACCAAAACAATTGTTCCTGTAATAAGTGTCCAGGCTGTTAAAAATATCTAAACTAGTACTTGCTTTATTGTAATTTGGTAGTCTGTTCTATGCATTAGCTACTCTGTCAGAGAACCTATTAGTACACTTCTCATTCCTATAGAATCTTTTACATAGGTTGTCTGATTCTCTATTGCCTTTTGATAACCCCAAACATTCCCAGAGGTAGTTATTTCTAAATGCCCTATATACCTGAATATTATACCATGATCCCCCCATTAATATTCCAAAACGTGCACGCTGATTGGTCAGCGTGCACGCTGTAAATCAACGTATACTAATGGAAAGAGGTCTGGTCGCCCGGACTTTTTCCATTAGTATGTCTTTTTTTAAAACACTGTCTCACTATGTTAAAGGAGTTTAACATAGCGAGACAAGGTTAAAAAAAGCAACGGAGATCTCTGTTGCTTTTTTTAAAGCTGTCTTGCTATGTTAAACTCCGTTGCTTTCTACACACTGTGTCGTTATGTTAAAGGAGATCTTGCTTTCTCAGTTGCTTTTTTTTAAAAAAACCTGTTTCGCTATGTTAAATGGGTTTAACATAGCGAGACAGCTTTAAAATAAACAACGGAGATCTCCGTTGCTTATTTTAAAGCTGTCTTGCTATGTTAAACCCATTTAACATAGCGAAACAGTTTGTAAAAAGCAACGGAGATCTTGCTTTCTCTGTTGCTTTTGCCCACAGCTCTGATGTACTGCTTAGGCATACGCATGCGCAGGACATCAGAACTGCCGCGGAATACCAGACAGCTGCGGAAGGGCAGCAAGGAGGCATTATACAATGCCATTATTTAAGAAAATTAATTATTTTTTTCCTTAAATAATGTCATTGTATAATAGCAATAACCCACGCCTGGGTGTGGGTAATGCTGGATTTATCCACGGTTGGCTTTGTTTGGTCCCTTGGGCTTCGCCCTCGTGACCAAACCATGCCAACCGTGGGTAAATCCAGCATTACCCACCCCCAGGCGTGGGTTATTGCTATAAGATCTCCTCTAAGATAGATGTATGAGACACTGTACAAGTTTATTTTACTCTTTCATAATAAATTTTCACATCTATGGATGCCCTTGGTATGTTTCCACTGTACTCTTTCCAGTTTATCCGTATTAGTTTTCTTATAGGGTTTCCATATTGTTATTCCATACTCAAGTTTGGGTCTAATGAAACCAACAAACAATGACTTCATTTTTGATTTCCAAGAAAATCTTTTTATACAGCCTATAGTTCTATAACTATCATTAACCAGTTTGCTAATAATGATTAGAAAAACTCATAGCTGAATCTACCCATATAGTCAGGTCTTTAAATGAGTCTACAGGTTTTCATTCACTGTGTGCTGTATTATATTCACCTTTCAGTTTGTCTCCCAAGTCTCGTATGCCTAATTTTTGATGCATTTATCAGCATAGGCTCCAGTGCCAAAATGGTCAATTTAGTCGAGATATTTTGCAGACATGCCTTCTCTGTAACACATGTTATCAGTTTACCCAGTTTCAGGTCATATTCATATAGACTGAAAAAAAAAAAACCTATGATGAAAAAGTTAGGTGTGAAAGATGCAATCTAAACAAGTAAGGGCCTAGGAAGGGCCTAGGATGGAGCCCTGTTGTATCCAAGGATTTCACCTGTCCAGTTGCTGTATACTTGCCATGTCCTACTTGTAAGCTGTGCAGCTATCTAGCTTATCAAGAGTACATTGATACCTTGTTGTACTAATTTATTGATCAGTGTTTTGTGTATGACTCTGTCGAATGCTGAAGTTAAATGTATATAAATTACATCACAGCACAATTTTTCATTCATAGGTTCATAGGTTCATACTAGGCTATCTGCCCGAGGGCATTTACAAGCCTAGCCCATCGTTTTGTGGCTTACGCCACCCCTTTAGTATGGGGAACTATACCCATTATTTTGCTGTGCCTCTGTCGAGCAGTGACACTGAGGTAATCCCTGGGGTATATCTGCGATCTCCCATCCATTGGTCAAGATTTCTCTTGAACAAGGCCAGCGAGGTGCTCTGCCTCACATGTACCGGGATTTTGTTCCACAGCATAGGGAGTCTTTGGGTGATGAATCTATCCCTCCAGCACGTCCTATTAATAGCCGTGTCGAGGTTTAAGTCTCCCGCCCTTGTGGCTCTGATGGATCTAGATTTTTGAGGTGAAGCATATTCATCAAATCTGGGTTTGACATGGCCTTGTATGTTAGGCAAAGGTCACCTCTGAGCAGCTGTGGCGACTGAATAGAGCTGGAGTTCTTTCAGTCGGGCAGCATAGGACAGATTTTTGAGACCCTTTATCCTTTTGGTGAGGAACTTTTGTGGCCTCTCCAGCTGCTGCAAGTGTCGGGTCAGATACATTCCGAATGGGGCATTGTACTCAATCATTGGTCTGATGAGTGATGAGTAAAGGGAGACTATGACCTCCCTTGATCTAGATGAGAATCCCTTCATGATAAGGTGGGCAATGGAGAAGGTCTTCCTGACTACTTTAGCTACATGGGTGTCGAATGACAGACTACTATCAACCTGGGTCCCCAGGTCCCTGATAACTTCTTCTGTGCTCAGTGGATTGCCACCTATTTGGTAGCTAGGGGTAACCTTGTTTTTCCCGAAGGGTATGACTATGCATTTTTTGGCATTTAACTTTAGGCCGTGGCTCTGGCACCAGTTATCCGTTTCTGTGAGACCCTTCTGAAGGATATCTGTGTCAGATGTGTTTTCTACTATGGCCCAGTTTGCAGTCATCTGCAAACTTTGTCAGCCATAACCCTCCTGTGTTTGCTTGTACTTGGAAAAGTAGATGCCAAACAAGAGTGGGCCCAGGACTGAGCCCTGTGGGACACCACTTGTGACAGGCTTTGAGTCTGACATGGCGCCAGCAACTCTGACCCTGTGGGTTCTGTCACTCAGCCAGTTTGCAACCCATCTTGTGATGTATGGGTTAACATTTAAGCTGATGAGTTTTTCAATGATACCCGAGTGGGGTATTGTATCAAGGCCTTAGCCAGATCGAGGTAGGCTGTATGGACTGCCTTTCCCTCATCAATGGCTTTGGTGACTGTTTCAAAAAGTCAACCAAGTTTAAAAGGCATGATCTGCCTTTGACAAAGCCAAACTGGGTTGGATCCAAAGTCTGCAAATTCCCTATGTCTTTATTTATGAGGTCCATTATGATCCTCTCCATGGCTTTGCAGATAAGGCTTGTCAAGCTAATGGGCGGTAATTTCCAGGGTCGGTGGAGGCACCGCCTTTGTGAAGTGGGACCACAGTTGCAGTGCGCCACTCCTGGAGTGCGTATCCAGAGGTAAGACTTTGATTAAACAGCTGTCCTAGCTGTGGGTTTAATTCCTCATTGAGTTCGTGGAGCACACAGCCGGGACACCATCAGGTCCCATGGATGCTGTGTTTTTGCTTTGGAAAGAGCAGTTCTCACTTGGGCGCTGGAGATGTTTGGGGGCTGCAATCGTTTGGTATAGATATCTCTCCTTTTGGGGAGGGGAGTTTGCACTGAACCTGTCAGCCAGTATGTTGGCAATGTCTGTAGGATCAGTAATCTTCACATCATTTTGAACTAGTTCTGAGCATATCTGGGAGTTTCCTCCTAGGTTTCTAACATAGCTAAAGAAGGCCTTATGATTGTCTTTTGAGTCTTTAGCTATTTTTCTCTCGAAATTTGCTTTGGATGATTTTATGAGAGCTCTTAGTTTTTACTTATAGTGATCAAGGGTGTCTTACCTTTTAAGGATTTTGCTCTATCTTGTAGTAGCTTCCTCCTTTTGTTGTAGAGTTTGTTTATGGCTGGGGTCCACCAGACTGGACGCTTGCCTTTGGTACAAAGAGTCTTTGTTTTGCTTGGGATTGCCTTATCCATGCAGTCCTGCAGGTGCTGGTAGAAGGCATTTGTAAGTGATTCAGCGGCTTGAGTACTGTTTTCCGCGGTTCGGGGCCTTAAAGGAGACCACACTAGTCTTTAGAAGTGTGAAGTCGGCTTTTGAGAAGTTCTTTACTGTGGTCTTTTTATTTCAGGTGGGGTGGGATGAGGACCTCCAGCGAGATTAGTTTGTGATCTGATCTCACCAGTGAGGGGTATACTTCGGTGTTGAACATTGTGCTCCCATGTTCGTGATGATGAGATCAAGTATGTTATCTCCTCTTGTGGGGATGGTGACTAGTTGTTCCATGGCATTTGAGTTTATGAATTCCAGGAACTTTTGGGCTAGGGTGTTTGGGCTTGAGTAGTGTTCCCAGTCTATATTAGGGTAATTGAAGTCACCTAGTATGATGGTGTTTGGTGATACATTTATCCCTCTAGTGTTTTCAGGAAGGCCATGTGAGGTTCCTGAGTTTGTGAGGGTGGCCTGTAACATGCTACAATTTGCAGAGCAGTCTTGCCTACGGTTAATTGCACCTGGATGGTCTCCGATGCATCATGCGTTGCCACCAGTCTTGAGGTGTGGGTGTCCTTGATGAATATGGATACCCTCCTCCTTTCTTGGTATTGTCCGGATTTTGGGGCCGGAACGCATGATATGAGGTAAAACCTGATAGCTGGGGTGCTCTCAGGAGCCTTGAACCAGGTTTCTGTCACAGCACAGACATCGATGTTCTCCATACTGAGAAGGGCCTCGAGTGCGTGCATTTTGAGATTTAGACTTCTGGCATTGAGCAGCATTACCCTTAGTTTTTTCCTTTTTGTGTTCTAGGGTGGTAGGTTTAGAATTTGAGCCTTGCCTAAAAAGGCACTATGGGGTGGCAAGAGCCTTTGCCAATATCCGGAATCCCAGGGTGACAGGTGCAAGCCGTCCCTTGAAGCAGCGTGGCTTGTCCAGCATGTCATCCCAGGCAGACAGATACTGGATCCCCTTTGAATGACACCAGTGTTTAAGCCAATTGTTAAAGCTGATCATCTTATCTCTGTATTGTGGCATCATTCTTGGTGAAGGTAGGATACTGCTCAAGGTCAGGGTCATACCTGCCTGGGCTACATAATCAGAGAGCTCCTCAATGTCTCTTTTCATGTAGTCCAAGGAGGTACGTCTCAGGTCGTTTACACCAGCGTGGACAATGACTGAGTCATATTTGTACCTGCTGTTGAGAGACCTGAGTGCTTGCGTTATGTGGCGGATTCTAGCGCCCGACAGACAGCTTACTGTGACCTTCTCCTTACTCAGTCTGGTGAGCGGGACGTCAGTGTGTCTGACTATGGAGTCACCAATGACTAGTGTGTCTGGCATTGTGTTTGGCCTTAAGGGCTGTGACTGTTTGACACTCTGACTGTGAGGTCTATGTGTTGCAGGTGTTGTGTTCTGAGGTGGTGGTTGTTTGGGTGTCTGCTTTGGTGGCCTCTGCTGTTTTGGTAGATTTTTGATCAGAGCCTCCGAGTATGTCTTTGTGTGTTTATGTGTATGATTTGAGGTTGTAATGGTACTATGTGAGACTGGGTCTATAGTGTGTGTGGTAACCTTCTCCTCCTGACTGGTCTTGCCAGTCCTATGTTGAGAGAGCTCAGCCTCCAGTTTGGCCGTATAGTTGCATCTCTCGCATGTATTTGTGTTTTGTGGGAGGAGGAGAGGGTTGTCTGTGTACATGAGGCAATTGTAACATTGCCTCAATATTCCCAGGTTCACCAGCTGAGCAGGAGAGGACACTAGCAACTGATCCCTCGACATGCTAGAAGGATAGACAAAAACTTTAAAAAGATTCCGGGGATGTGGGTGACCGAGAAATGGGGGGTTGCCTTTTTGGGGTACTATCTATGACAAGAGTGCCGTATCAAGGTAATAAGTACTGTAGGAGCAAGTGCTAGGTTTAACAGATAGAGAATAGTCTACTTGGAGTCAAGTAGAGATGATTTTTTAAGTTATAGGATACGCTGATTAGATCAGTAGTATAGTTCGAGGAAGGTAGTTTTAAGGGAAAATTTGAAGAGTGTAATTTAGGTAGCCCTAATAGTTTAAATCTGCTTAACCAGCGCTGCCCTAGTGTGCAACAGTAGCAGCTCACAGAACTCGCTTAAATCGCGCAGCGTTTAGCGTTTTTCATATCAGGGGGCTGAAAGAAGCTAGGAACTGGCCCAAAACGACCAATAAACTACAAGTTACTGGCTGAAACCTCACAAAACTGGACCAACAGGCAGCTCAATGCTTCCCACTCCCACTGGTAAGCAAGGGAACCTCCTCTGTTCCAAATTAGGTAAAGATTCAGTAACTGGAACTGCAAACAAAGCCCAGGGATCAGCAAGCTCTGAAACTGGACTATTCTAGCTTAGTAAGGCGGGAAAACAAGAGATATTTTTTTTGTTTTTTTTTCAGAAAACAAGCAGAAACAGATACAGTAAACACTTATAAATGCTATAAATCGGCTATCACAGCCTACACAAACAATTTGCAACAGTTACAGATTTTAAAAGTAACAAATTGAGAAACCACGATGTTGCTAGTTGTCGGTTTCATAGCTGTCATATTATCGAACATCATGTTACAGGTGGTAATAGATCTATTACAACATATGCATGCTGATATATGGTTTCAAGTCCCAACCTTTCCAGTTCAAATAGCTTATTCAATATTACCTTCGCCTTTATTTTTCCAGAACGTGAAAGACTTAAAGGTCTATATGACTCTAGGTTTGTCCTGCTCTCTTTTCCCTTAAAGATAGCTTTAATAAGCATACATCTCCAATCTTAAGGAATCTCCCCATATTTATATGATCTAGCGGGTAATAGATATAATGGTACCATAAGTTCTTACTGAAGTGTTCTCAGGTCATTATTATTAATTCTGCCTCCTCCCTGTGCTTCGTTTGGATCCAGTTTGTGCAGTTTTTTTCAATATAATCTAATTTGATTCCAGTGTCTGGGGTTACCTGAATGTCACTTGCACAACTTATTAACCCATTTATGAAGCCCAACTGTTTTGCATAAGATTTTGTAAATGTATGTAAAATCTGTTGTCTGAGAATAAATTTTAGAATCTGGACATGGTTTATCAGTTTCTGTTTACTCCTTCCACATCTTGTATGTCTATAAAAAGGGTTTCTATTATGCTCAATATCTTTATATAAATTTTCTTCAAATGTTTTTGATCTTGTTTCGCACTATGCTTAATCTGTTTGTCCAGCTTGTTTATTTCAGTTTTCAAAGTTGTAGTTCGACCTCTCTTCCACTTCTTATATATTTTTTTCTCTCTCACCTTAATCAGATATCTTGTTCTTATGGAAAAGTATCCCCCTGATGTATGCCTAGATCCCGAGTTAAACGTTTTTTTTTTGCACTCAATTTCTGTTTCAACTTTCCACTGAACACCTCACTCCAGTTTTACACAGTGACTCTCTTGCTTCCATATAATTTGTAATTAACCTTCTGTACATTGTTTTAGATTTCAGTTTGGCAGAATTATCTAGCAACAAATTAACCTTTATAACTTCATGATCACTGCACATCAATGGTGATAAAACCTGACATGAAATAAGTGATTTCTTTAGGAACACAAACAATGTCTAGTATGATGTTCGTGTTTCACTGTTGCAGTCATTACACTTGGGTTATCCTGCTGGCAGGCTATCCGCAGTCTTCCTGGATTCCAAAGTCCTGGTCCGGCGTTGGTTGCTGTCTCCTCTTCCCTGACGTCAGTGCACCATGGGTATATAAGATGCAGCTGACGCCATTTTCTTCAGTCTTTCTTGCCGCGCGGTGCCCGAAGCAAAAGCAGTTCGCAAGTGCTGGTCGGCAGACTCCTGAGATTTTCGAACTCTAATTTCAGATCTGAAGTCTTCAATAAAGCTAAGTACCCCGTTGGGGAAACTTTTTCTTGCTCCAGACCGATGTCAGTAAAAGTTAACAATTGTATTTCTTGTAGGAAACAAATACCTCATAAGGATTTCCATTCTTACTGTATTCCTTACCTAGGCCCTGACCACGACGTTGCTAGTTGTCGGTTTTGTGCTAGATTTAAAAAAACACACTATTAAGCATCTGTACGATTTTGCTTTCCATTACTTTGGCCGAAGGTTTAACTATATAATGCCTTTGGAACAGCAGACTACCGGAGTTCATAAAAAGCGCAAGGAAAAAGAAAAGGACAGGGATCCGAGGTCCAAAACCAACAACAAAGCCTCTTCTAAAGAAGTCGCCAGTTCTCAATGAGGCGCTTTCTCAGCCCTGACACCCGCTACCTCAGAGCCACAGGCCGCCTCCGACTCCCACGTGGAGACAACTAGGCCTCTGGAAACTCAAGGTACTGGGCCTACGGAAACTACTCCCTCAGATGGGTCCAGAGCTTTCTATCAAGACCACTTCAGCAATCAAGACAGTCTAAAACACCTTTAAAGACGGAAACAAG
The DNA here is from genome assembly GCF_019279795.1 of Protopterus annectens. Taxonomy (NCBI): domain Eukaryota; kingdom Metazoa; phylum Chordata; order Ceratodontiformes; family Protopteridae; genus Protopterus; species Protopterus annectens. The sequence goes on from NC_056737.1 coordinate 13,775,979, forward strand.
TACAGCATTCTCCAGGACAGTCATCCATGCCTAAGAAACAGATGCTTAAAATGGCCGAGGACCTAATTACTTTGATCAGGGGTTCCCATCCCCCTCCTGATAAAAGGCCTAGGCAAGATTCCTCTTATCAGGTTTCTTTTTCTTTTGATTCCTCATCCGAACAGGGATATTCTATTCCTCCCTATGAGGACTCTGATGCCGAAGAATCTATCCCTTCAGCCTCTCCTCCTGAGGACTATTCTTTTGGGGAAACCCTGCACACCATGAGGGAGCATTTCCGCTGGGAGAGCCAAGATTATTCAGAATCCAAGAAAAGGCTCAGCTTTCCTTTTATTGCCTCAACACAGACCTCTTGCTATCCCTCCTGTGCTAGACATTGTAGATGATGTATTTTCGGAGTCCAGTCTGTCTCCTGATTCTTTACCCCCCGCACCAGTTAAGCCAGATAGGTATTCCAGGGTTCCAGATTCACATAAATTTCTTTATAAAAACCCTGCTGCTGACCCAGAAACTATATCTCCTGCTGCTGACCCAGAAACTATATCTCAGGGTCCCAAAGCGGTCAAGGCTTCCACAGCAAAAATACCCTGTTCCCTCTGATAGGGATTCTAGAGCTCTGGACAGATAGGGGGAAAAAGTTTACACCTCTGCTACTGTAGCTGTAAGGGCTTTAAACTGCCAGTTTCACATGCTTAAATATCAGCAATACCTAATGTCTCTGCCAAAACAGACAATGCTGACAAACTCTGAATGTCCTCAAAACAAGGAAATGCAGGATTTATTGCATGCAGCTGAACAAGTGGGAAAGCATACTTTGCAATGTGGTTTTGATTCACTAGAGGCTTCTTGCAGGGCCACAGTTACAAGCTCTGTCATTCGAAGGCATGCTTGGTTAAAGGAACAGAGTCTGCCTGATCATGTTAAAGCAAAATTGTTGGATTCTCCATTACAGCATGATACTATGTTTGGTGTTAAGGCAGAAGAGGTGTTAAAGAAAATGGAGGATAAAGCTAAATCAATGCAGACAGTCAAGGATTTCTTACAGGTTCAACCACCCAGATTTAGCAGGAACTGGCCTTCTAAGAATTGGTCCTTTCCAGTGTCAGACAGGCCGCAAAGAGGGCAGATACAGATGCCCTAGAGAAAGATCTCGGGCCCAAGCCTCATACAGGCCTAAACAATGGGGTGCTCCTGCCTCCAAAAGCAGAGAAGACAAATCACAACCTTATAGGAAACAGTCCCAATGACTTCCCAATGCCAAGCACTTACCTTTTGGCAGCACCCTTAGGGGGAAAGCTAGCACTTTTCTCACAAAATTGGCACATGATTACCCAGGACGAATGGGTACTGAATATTGTTTCTCAGGGCTACAGGTACCACTTTCACACCCTTCCAAAGACAAAAGATATGCCAGACCTGCCACACAATCAGTGGGCAGAGGCGCAAAAGAAAATTTAAGCTCTCATGGACATGAGGGCTATTCAAAGAGTACCACAGCAAGAGCAGGGGCAAGGATTTTACTAAAGACTTTTCTTGGTGCCCAGAAAGGAACAAAGCTTGGAGACCAATACTGGACCTGTCTATTCTAAATACTTTTCTGGAAATTCCAAAATTCAAATTGTTGACACTACAGCAACTTCTGCCCATGCTGGGCAAGAAGGCTTGGCTCGTACCTTTGGACCTCAAAGAGGCATACCTGCATGTCCCAATCAGACAGTCTTGCAGAATATACCTCAGATTCATAGCTGGCTCAATGCACTACCAACTCTCTGCACTGCCCTTTGGCTTATCTACTGCACCCGGGGTCTTCACAAAATGCCTGGCACCAGTAATTGCATTTTGCAGACAAAAAGGAATTCAAATATATCCCTACTTGGACGACTGCCTTATTCAAGCAGAAAGCAAGAACATTCTATTAAAGCATCTGGTGTTTTAAAACTATTACTAATTTGCCTAGGGTACACTGTAAACGAAAAGAAATCAAAACTAGTGCCCTCTCAAGAGATAATATTCCTGGGTGCAAGCTTAAATACAACTGCCCAGATGGCTCATCTCACGCCAGACAAAGGCAACTGACTCATTACTTCCAAATGTTGGCAACAAAGACCCAGTTACCTGCAAGAAAAATTCTGCATATAAATGTTCTAGATGGCATCCTGCATTCTGCTAATTCCATATGCAAGACTGCATATGAGGAAGCTACAATGTAATCTAAAAAGTGTTTGGACTCAACATTGCCACATCATCAATTAAGATCCATGCCTCTGCCATTTCAGCTCATTACAATATGGAACCGCCTATTTTTTTCACATCCACTGCTAAGGCAGTACCTCAGAGGGGCCAAAAACATAAGACCTCCAAGGAGAGCACCAGTACCTGCGTGGGATCTCAATTTTGTCTTGAAAAGCTCACACTGCTTCCTTTTGAGCCAGCCAATACAGCTGAGATAAAATTCTTATCATGGAAAACAGCTCTGCTTCTAGCAATAACTTCAGCAAGAAGAGTTTGAGTTACAGACATTAAAGGCTGTGGAACCTTATTTTCCATCCGGACAGGGTTTCTCTAAGGACAAACCCAACTTTCATGCCAAAGGTAGTATCCAGTGTGGCTCTTAATCAAACCATTCATTTGCCTACTTTTTATCCAAATCCCCAGAATAAAGGGGAGAGACTACTGCATTCTTTGACATACACAGGCAGCTACGCTTCTACTTGGACAAAACTTAAACTTTTAGAAAAGACTGAGCAACTTTTAGTAGCATATGCTGCAGGATCACAAGGAAAGGCCATCTCAAAACAGACAATTTCAAAATGGATAGGACACTGCATTCGATTCTGCTATGCACAGCAAGGCAAATCAGTGCCTAAGGGCATTAGGCCACATTCGACCAGGGCAGCAGCCACATCAGCAGCCTTTCTCAGAGCAGTATTAATCAAGGAAATTTTGGAGGCTGCAGCTTGGAGTTCAGTGCACACTTTTTTACCAAGCACTACCACTTACCTCTTTACTCTAAATCCAGAGCAGGCTTTGCCACTGCAGTTCTGCAGGGCCTCATAGCCACTCCTAATTCTATTTAGACCCAGCCGCCCAACCTCAGCTTTGGGATTTAACCCAAGTGTAATGACTGCAACAGTGAAACACGATGAACATAGTACAGTTGTGTACCTACCATAAATGTAGATGTTTGAGTGTATTCACTGTTGCAGTCCAGGTTACCCACCCACCATCCCCCTTTCTTTGCTGGGACTTATCTGTAATTTTCTATTCTATACAACCTATGTGTTGTATTTGCTTGTAGATGAAGGTATTGTTTATTTTAGTGCATGCTTTTTATAAGCAATATTTTTAGCCTACCCTTTTGGGGGCACCTGACATCTGGGGCAAGAAAAACTGAAGAAAATGGCATCTGCTGCATCTTGTATACCCCTGGCGCACTGACGTCAGGGAAGAGGCGACGTCAACCGATGCCGGATCAGGACTTTGGAATTCAGGCCGACTGCGGGTAGCCTGCCATCAGGATAACCCAAGTGTAATGACTGCAACAATGAATACACTCGAACATCTACATTTATGGTAGGTACACAACTGTACTATCTGTCCCCTGGTATTTTTTTTTTTTTTTTTTTTACAGTCTGAGGCAATTGTTCCTGAATATATGTTGTGAATAATGTCCTTACAATCCTTTTATAAGAATAAAAGGTCTTGTCTCTTGGGCTTATCACCCACCGGAACTATTAAGTTGTCCAACATTTTCATAACCTATCCAGTTCTTTTTCTTTATTTTGAATTCTCACCACTTACTTTTGCTTCATATTCTCTTCTGCCTTTTTTTCTTTTAGGTTACTCCCCTTGTGCCTTTTATTTTTTTTCTGCTTTGGATATCCTTTTCTTTTCACTATCAGCCTTCAGAATAGACTCTGCTGTTTCTTTTTGTATTTTAGCCATAATGTCTCTCCAGCAAAAAATCTTCTTCATTTTGTGGCTCGTACTGCGTCAGTGTCTCTTTTAATACGTCATCCAACATACTCCCGACTGGAGGGTTGTAATAACACAAGTCTTGCTTATCGACTATTCACTTTTGGGTCCAGCAAACCATGTTTACAGGTAACATCTTTCTGGTGTTCTCCACCACTTTGGTGTTTGCCTCTGTGCCTTCCGCCAGCTTTTCCTTGTCATGCATTCTCCTCTCAGCTGCCACTGTGCTAGGAATGAGATGTCCACATTAAGAGTTGGGAAAGTTTCTTGATGCCTTGGCCAAATTTCTCTAGTAGTATAAATACCATCTCGGGTTTGCCTGAAAAAAGGCCACTCACCTAGTGAGATCAACCTGGTGCACAAACGATAACATTTTGAAGCACCCTCCTTGAGTCCTGGATCCCATTCCGGATGTGGTCTCTCACCCAGCAGATCTGGACCCGCCAAACCTTCAGACTCAAGTTAATTGCATGGCTTGTCCGAATACCTTGATGTTTTGAAATCCCAGGCTTTCAGATAGAGTAGTGCATATTTTGTCATCTTCACAAAAGCTGTCTTTGTGTAGTGTGTGTGTGTGTGTGTGTGTGTGTGTGTGTGCGCGCTCCAGTAAGTGGAAATGTGTTTGTTGGACTACCTGTAAGGGTTTGGATCCTTTTTTTCAGCCCCTTTGGAGGTCATTTTACACTTCTTAGCAGAATTGTCTCACTCCGATTCCAGTAATTCTACTATTAAGGTGCAGTTGGCAGCTGTCTTCATTGGTGGGAACAATACATGTTTAGAGGAGCTCAGAATTTTGAAAGGTTTTCTCAAGGCTAATTTTTTATTTCCTCCCCTGGTCCAGGACCCTGTCCCTTGGTGGAATTTGCCCTTCCAGCTTCAGGTGTTGGCTGCAGCCCCCTTTACAAATCTTTAGTTGATTTGTAGTTTTTATTTCAGAAAACCATTTTCTTGGTAGCAGTTACATCTGTCAAGCAGGTGTTGAGACTTATAAGGCCTCTCGTCAGTGCCTTCATACTTTTTCTTTTCATAAAGAGTTTTCCTCCACACAGATTCTTTTCTTCCTAAGGTGACTACGGAGATCAATTTGAACCATTCCATTTATTTACCTGTGTGTTTTTTCCTGAAGTTTCTGACAAGGGTGAATACTTGCTGCATTGCCTTGATGATCATTGACAACGGAGGTTTTATTTGGACAGAGCAGAATCTTTCAGAAAGTCTAAACAGTTGTATGTTTCCTTCTCCAAAGCCTGGTTGGGTATGCCGTTATTTATTTTTTAGGAAGGAAAGCCCTTGCACTTTGTACCCCACAACAAATTGGGACATTCACTTGAGCTCCAGAGCTTCTTTAGTTCCACTGTGTTGTGCAGTATCCTTCTGTGAGACCACCTTGGGGTTTTATGTGGCTGAGTACTTTGTCACCCATGTTGAATCCAGATAGAAAAGACATCAGGTACAGAAATTATGTATGTACCATAATGCTAGATCTGTTTTGTGTCTCCATCTGGATTAATCTTCCCTTCCTCCTGCTCCTGTTATGATGAGCATCTTGATCATGGATCAGCAGGGACTGGGAGATTGTTTTTCCTCTTTTGTACTTAATTTTTTTGACCTCAGTGGTTAACTCCTCCATGAGGCCCATTTCTTATGCGGCAGATGGAGTGAGTAGGGCAGCAGGTACCAGAGTAGCTTTATGGAGACTGTCCTGGATGCGCCTTTGTCAGTTTGCGGAGCCTTTCAAGTCTTCATTTACCAATACCCTCTTTGATGGCTTGTCCTTGTTCGGGCCTCAGGTAAAAGAGAGACGCACCATGTGTGAGCAGGATGGCAAGACTCTCTCTGCCGTAGGAGTCTGTTTTTCCACTCCATCTAGACCCTATCCTAAAGGTCAGAAGTGGAAAGATGTGGTTCTGAAAATCCCAATGAGCTTCGTCTGACCCACGTGGAGATTCCCCCTGGGGTAGAGGGGGGTAACCGCAATGGAAGATGCCGTCCTCTCTGCAAAGGGGGTTCTGCAACAGCAGGGCGACAGTGATGCGTTCTCTGCTAGGCCATTCCAGCACTCCTGAAGGGAGGCCCGACTGTCCACCTCTGGAGGCAGTCGGCAGACTATCACTGTACCCAGCAGCCTGGCAAACTATCACAAGAGAAGCATGGGTACTGTCTAATATCCAGGGGTTACAAAATTCCTTTTTCTCAGTTACCCCCTCAAAAGAAAAACGTTCTATCCCAGATGTTCTACCCAGTCTTTGGGATCATGCAATACTAGAGGATCAAAGATTGCTAAAACAAAAGAGCCATCCAAGAAGTCCCCGCAGACCAAATCAGATCTGGAACTAACTCAAGGTTCTTTAGTTCCAAAAAAGACGGGACTGGAGACCCATGTTGGATCTCGGCAAGCTAAACCGGATTTGTAAAAAAGACAAAGTTCTGAATGGTAACACTGCAGTCCATTCTTTCTTTCTTGGGTCAGAACAATTGGATGTGCTCCATAGATATCCAGGATGCATTCTACCACATAAAAATGGGCAGACAGTCCAGGAGATTCCTACGCTTCCAGCTGGGAACCAGTCATTATCAGTTCAGAGCTTTGCCCCTTGGTCTCACCACAGCCCCCAGTGTGTTCAAGTGTATGTGGTCACGACTCACTTGAGGCTTCTAGGATTCCAGGTGTTACCATATTTAGATGACTGGCTCCTCACTGCTACCACCGAGCATCAACTGATCAAAGCATGGGACTACACAGTCCAAACTTGTTCCCAGTTAGGCATCACCATAAACTACGAAAAGTCTGCCTTGTCAGTCTATTACCTTTATAGGGGCAAACTTGGACACAAGGCGCATGATAGCAAAACAGCCTCAAGACAAGTTGTCAACCATTCGTCAGCAAGTTTAGTTTCTCATAAAAAAGACCAGAGTTCAGGCAAGAGAAGTTTTACAAATCTTGAGCTCAGTGGCTGTTGCAGTTACACTAGTTCCTTTGGCACGCTTCCACATGCGGATTCTGCAGTGGCTTCTTTTCGCTCAGTGGTCTTTCCAGGATTTACCAATGTCACACATGATCTTGATCACAAACTTGCAAAAACGACTTAGTATCGTGGCTTGTTTCCCCCCAGGTGACTATGGGCAGACCCTTTCTAGACCCCCCCCATTCTGTAGCTACAGTGACCACGGATACTTCACAGATAGGAGGGAGGGGCATTATGTGGGATAGACTATCCAAGGAATGTGGCAACCTCGCAAGTACCACTTGCACATGTTCTAGAGATGAGAGCGGTGCTTCTGACGTTGTAAGCACTTCAAGACTCTACCTACTGGGACCATTGCAATTCAGACACAGTGTCAGTGGTGTGGTACATCAACAAGCAGGGCAGAACCAGATCTTACCCCTTGTGTTGAGAGGCGCTTCGAGTATGGCAGTGGGCAATGTCTACCCAATGTGATAGTGGACAGGCTCAGCAGGGCTCTCCTCATGCCTCACGAGTGGTCCCTGAAGCAAGAAGTTGCGGACATGATTTTTTGCAAATGGGGCCAGCCATGCTGCAATCTTTTTGCCACTCCCCTCAACAACAAATGCAGCAGCTACTTCGCCCTAGTCCCCCCCCCCCCCGCCCGGGACGGTCACCCAGGGTTGCACTTGTTCACGATTGGATTCCGGGACTACTCTATGCCTTTCCACCTTTCCCTCTAATTCCAAAGGTACTAAAGAAAGCAAAGTCGCTGGGTTGCAAACTCAGTCATTGCTCCTTACTGGCCTCGTCAGATATGGTTCCTGTTTCTTCTCCATCTTCAAGTGGAGCCTTGGATACCGGACCCAGTTCCGGACCTCCTGATGCATCAGTCGGGCCAGCTTCATCCTTCCCTCCAAATTCTCAAGCTGACTGCTTGGTTCCTCCACTTCCAGTCTTAGCCAGGCTCCCAAACATTTCCCCTGCTGTACAACACATCCTAGTGTCCTCTCACAAGCCCACTACCAGAACGATTTACACTGGCAAATGGAAGCAGTTCTCTTGTTGGGCGAAGAGTAACAACATTGATCCCTTCACTGCTTTTGTTCACAAGATTCTTAACTTTCTGGCAGAAACCTTCGAAAGAGGGGCCAGCTACTATTAGGGTCCAACTAGATGCCATCTCCAATTTTCATGTACGAAACTTGGGTTCTAACATCATGTCCCATAAGTTGTGCAGAGCATTCTTACGAGGTACAACCCTCTCTTACGGCCCCCGGTAAGAGGACCCCCCCCCCCGGGACCTAAACTTGGTTTTAGCTTCTATGGTTCTTCCACCTTTTGAACCAGCAGCATCTTGTCCCCTGAAATTTTTATCTTGGGAAAACTCTCCTCTTGCTAGATGGGTTTCTGAATTACATGCTTTGTCTATTCACCCACCGTATCTCATCTTTCACAAAGATAGTCTCTCTCTTAGGACCAATCCTTCCTTCTTGCCAAAGGTATGTTCAGAGTATAACTTAAATCAGTCCTTTGAGCTTCCTGTGTTCTTCCCCAATTACAGCAACAAGGCAGAGTATAGACTCCACCAAATGGATGTTCATAGACAATTACTTTTATACACAGGACCAAAGACTTTAGAAAATCGGGCCAATTGTTTGTATCCTTTGCTGACAATAAACAAGGTTCTCCAGTTTCAAACGTGACCTTATCAAAATGTCTGTCGGACACAGTTATTCATATGATTTGCGTAAAAAGATGCTCCCAGGGAGGGCCAGAGGACATTCAACCAAGGCCTTGGCCACCTCTTGTTGCCTTCCAAGCTAAATTGCCTTTAGATTCAATCTGTGCAGCAGCAACATGGGCAAATCCTCGTACCTTTATCACTCATTACAAAGTGGATGTGGTCTCCTGGAATAGGGCATCCTTTGATTCCATGGTCTTGAAGAGTTTTACAGTGAGCCACCCAAGAACCAGATGCTGGGGATGTGGGTCCCAACCAGCAAGAACGAAGGTGAGATGGGACAACATAACATAAAGAAGTTGTGTACCTACCATAACGTTCCATGTTTCTTGTCCTTCATCTCGCCTTCCTTCTTGTGTCCCCACTCCTTCCCCCTTCCTGGAGGTTCGAGAGGAGTTCCTTTATTGGTTACAGAGTTTCCTGCTGACATACCAGGTTAACCATACCTTGTTTTTCCTCTTTCCTTCCTATCTTAAATGCTTAAGAGCTTGGTAAACTTTTTTACTATATGTCTAGTGTGGGCTATTACAAAAGATATCTGAGTAGCTACTGCTAGGCATGTTGGGATAGGGGTTAGCATTGAGCCAGTAAAAGCTCTTCAGCTATAGTAAATTGGCTGAGTTGGAGCCGAGGATCGACTCCGCACCCAACCAGCAAGAAGGAAGGAGAGATGAGCAACAAACATGGAACATTATGGTAGGTACATAACTTTTTTTTTTTTTTTAATTCCAGGGCTTCTATGGATGACATCTGTGCAGCTGCTATGTTGTCAAATCCACATACCTTTATCAATCACTTCAAATTGGATATGGTCTCAAGGATCAGGTCTGCATTTGGCTCAACTGTTTTCAGGTATTGGGGTCCACCTGGGGCTGAGGCAGCTGGAGATTGTCTGTCACTGAGGATGAATGAAAATTGGTAACATCAGATAGTTATGTACTTATCATAATGTTCCATCTGTGTTGTCCATTTTTGTTCAGCCTCCACTACAGTCCCTAGCCTTTTATTTTATTGATGCCCTTCGATAGGATGTATGAGAGGACAACACTGTATGTCTCTTGATTTTGAAGTCTGATCTCCGTAACACATGCATTGGCTAATATGTTTTCCTAGCTGGATGATAACTCAAGTTCATGTGTGAAAACAAAATAGCTATATATGTATTTGAATATCTACTTTTGAGGTAACAGGGCAACAATGCATTATGGGTAGGGGAGAGATCGAAGGTTTCCACAAGCTGTAGTAAAGGCAGAGTTTGATATGACATCGGATCCAAGGCCTATTTGTTGAAGTTGAATGAAAATGGACAACACAGATGGAACATTATGGTGGATACACAACTTTTTTTTCAGTCCTGTAGGTAGTGGAAGATGGGCAAGTCCTGTCATGCATTTAAGTTGTATACTTGCCATATGGGATATGTAGGACCAGGTCCACTTTCCTTTATTGCCTCAATTTCCTTCCCCCTGTCTTTTATGTAGAAGTTTGGAAGTTGCTCCAGAGGGCTTTTATCTCTTTTCTTGGCCCTTGATTGCTTTGTTTCTTGTGCTTTGCCTTTTTTGGGCTAACAGAATTAATGTAAAAGAGGTCCTTCCTTGCACATAAGTGGAAGAGTTAAATGTCCTAGTTTTATTTACCAAGCTGGGTGATTCCTGCTGACTTAGATTCCTACGGGTAGAGGGTGGTAGACCTGGTGCTACATAGCTATTTTAATAGAAAGTACTTGAGTCTGACTGTGGGGAGGATAAACAAAGATTAACCTTTCAACAATCTAGTGTAAACATGGTGTCCCACTGACAGGGAAAGATTGATCTGATATTGTTAATCCTCATTCATTCCTTACGTATGGGTATCTATTCCGAGCTCGGAACCGAGCTGGCCATTTTCCAAGCTTGCATCAGCTTCAAACTCTCGAGCTAAACTCTTACCCACAATCCCCCTTTCCCTGTTACCTCAGATTTCGTTTGCCGCATTGCCATCCGGTCGTGTCAAGCTACTTCTCTCTGAGCTAAGTACAGTCAATTGTTGTTTAATTGCTTTACAAATTACTTTTCTGTCAGAAAAGTTGATATTTTATTGTCTCTTACCCTATTGCATCTAGCGTTCATAAAGTCCTCAGGTTTTTCTGTCTTTTACTTACTAGTTTTACCGCGAGGTATTTCTCTACCATCACTGGTAATCTTTCCTTTTCTCTTTCTTACCTTAAGGTACTCTCTTGTACCATTGTTGGTATTTCTCAATTAATATGGCAGATAAAGGTAGTCTGAGGTATAAGCGGTGTTCTGATTGTGGGCACAAAACTGCCTACTTTGATGCACACACTCTGTGTGTTTGTTTGGGAGCTTCCCATTTATCTGTTGAACCACCCTGTACTATTTGTGAGAACTTTTCTAATAGAACTTTGTTAGAAAGGAAAAACAAACTCATACTGAAGGGACTTCTAAAATCTCCCTTTTCAGAGGCTATTTCTGGGTCGGAGGTCTCAACCCCTCCTAAAGCCCATAAGAAAATGGATGTTTCTACTAAGGCTAAATCCTTGCCTTTGTCCCCGGCTGGGGACCCTCGCCAACCAAAACCTAAAAAGACAAAATTTTCGGCTCCGGAGCTCTCTGTCAGCCCCTGTGCTTTCGGTGCCTAGACCCTTTGCACCGAGGCCTTCGACTCCATTAGTGATTTTGGCTCCATCCTCTCCTGCAGCCTTCTATATATCGGCACCGAGGGGCTCCTCTGTTCAGACCATTACCACTGTATCTGCACCAACCGTTCAGTCGGCGCAGACCTTGACCGTGACTGCTCCGAGATCTTCCTCTGAACTGAGGCCTTTATTGTTGTCTCCAGTTTTGTCGATTCCAGCTTCGGCACCGACAATCACTAAGGCACCGATCCCTGTCTCGGTGCAGACAATGACCTCTGCACCGATGACTACTTTGGTGCAGACTACAGTAGTCCAGTCTTTCTCGGCACTGTTGCCCCTGGTGCGGTCAGATGAGATGGGCACAGAGTCTGCCTTTTTTGTGGACAGGCCTGTTTCTCCCTCAGTCTCTGTGAGGTCCACTAGAAGCCTTTCCGAACATAATGTGTTGCGTCTTGTGGACCAGGCATTCTTGGCCAGAGGTATTCCACCCCTCAGGAACTATCCTTCCTTGGGAGGTGATCACCCATCTCCAAAGACACCTTCTTATTCTCCTCCTTCATTGCCTTTGAAGTCCATGAATATAGCACAGTCTTCCCCTTCTGAGATTCCCGTTATGGATCTCACCAGGGAGCTGCAGTTGCCTTCGTGGCAGGAATGTTTTGCTACGACCCAGGATGTCAGATGTGACACGCATAACTTGCTGCTCCACAGCCATCCAGGGACTCCGGGTCAGCAGGCTGAGCCACTTAGGGGGAGGAGTGCCCTCTGTCCTAGACATACACTCCTCTTCGGGTGGACCAGCCTTCCAACTGATGGAGAAGACTTTCGCTGCTGCTGGTGATACTGGACTGTCTATACCTCCGCCCGTCTCTGGTACACTGGTTCCACAAGTCGCATCTAGCAGACACCGGGTGCAAAGGCCACAGGACATATTCCGTCAGGAATCCCCCTTTCCGTTGTCTTCCCTAGCTTCTCCCGCTGAGGAGGTCCACCGGAAAAGTTCTTGTAAGAGGAGGCACATAGACTCCACAGAGGAGTCCCTCACTGAAGACACAGATTTCGATGAGGGGGAAGGATCCCCTCTGTCACCCTCTGAGGTATCCTTTGGCAATATCCTCGAAATCCTGAAACAGAGAGGTGGCTGGCAGTCCTCTAATTCGACCCCTGAAGAATCTGTGTTCCTGCAGGCTTTTCGCTGCTGGCCCCCTACCTCCTAGGTTACTCTACCTGCCGATGAACTTGTCAGGTTCATCGTGCAGTGTGCTTGGAAGGCCCCTGATACTGTCGAAGCTATTCCCCGGAGGCCAGATAAGATCTTGTCCCCCCCCCCCCCCTGCTTCGGATCCCCATTGGTCCAAAGGTCTTCCTGTGGATGCTTTGGTGGTGGCGACAGCAACAAAAAAGGATCTGGCAGTAGAAGAAAGCCAGACTGCCCATCTGCCTAAAAGAGTCCCGGGCCCTGGACAGGATAGGGAAGTGCACCTTTGCTTCAGCGACCTTTGCTATTGGGTCCCTGAATTATATGGCACATTGTACCAGGCTTCAAAGGGATCTGGTTTCTGAGCTCTCTGAAACCTTGGCCGGTGCTGTGTCTGAGGTCGTGACAAAGTGGCCTCTCAGCTGGCCACCATTGAGTCTATATCCAACTCCTTTATACGACTGATATCTCGTGCATCAGAAGTAGCAGCTAGAGTGGCTGGTTCAGCTGTGGTCTTGAGATGACACGCCTGGATGCGCTTGTGCAACTTCGCGGAACCTTTTAATTCTTCCTTCCTTAATGCCCCCATTGAGCCCTCCTCGTTGTTTGGGCCCAAAGTTAAAAGCACACTGGCCAGATGTGAACAGGATGGTAAGACCCTTTCTGCCATAGGTATCAGTTATTCTTCCCCTGAACGTGCTTTCTCCCGAAACCAAAAGAGTGGGAAGATATAGTTCAAGAAATCTCAGGGTCCTTTCCATGACAAACAGGCAGAGTTCTCCCCCAGAGGCAGAGGGGGAAACTCACCGGGAAGGCGCTCCTTTCGGGGCAGAGGGGGACCTCGTAACCAGGGTTCCAGGGATTCCTTCCTTGGTCAATCCTACCAGCACTCATGAAGAGCGTCCCAACCTCTTTCCTCTGGAGGTGGTTGGGGGTTGTTTCTCCTTGTACCCTCCTGCCTGGCTAACCATCACCACTTTTTCTTGGGTACAAAGGATTCTTAACTTGAGGTTATTTTATCCCCTTCTATCTTTGTCCCGTCCCTTCAAAAAATCTTCCCGACGTCAAGGGGAAGAAGCAGCACTAGAGATAGAAAAGCTGCTAAGAAAGAGAGTCATCCAAATAGTCCCTCCAGACCAGATAGGATCCGGATTCTACTCTATTTTTGGTGCCAAAGAAAACCGGGTACTAGGGACCAGTTTTGAATCTACATTATTGAACAAGTTTGTGAGAGTACAAAAATTCTGGATGGTCACAATACAGTCTATCCTCCCGCTTTTGGAAAAAGATGATTGGATGTGCTCTATAGATCTTCAAGACGTGTACTACCACATAAAGGTGGACAGGCCATCAAGAAAATTTCTGCGCTTCCGTGTGGGAGCCAGTCACTACCAGTTCAGAGTACTGCCCTTTGGACTCTCTACAGCCCCCAGAGTGTTCGCAAAGTGCATGGCAGTTGTCACGGCTCACTTGCGACTTCAAGGATTCTAGGTGTTTCCATACCTAGACGACTGGCTCATTTCCGTCCCCACCAGACATCTACTGGTAAAAGCCTTGGGCATACTCTCTCCTCGCTGCTCAAAGGCTAGGCATAACCGTAAACTGGCAGAAATCCAATTTCACCCCATCTCAGTCGACAGAATTCATAGGGGTTATCTTGGACATAAAAAACTGCAGTGCTGCTATTCCAGAGTACAGAATTTTAAGGATAAAGCAACAACTAATTCCAATCCTTTCGAGAGAAAAATCCATGGCTCACTTGTTTCTACAACTGTTGGGTTCCATGGCAACCTCCATCACCATTGTTCCCCTGGCCAGGTTTCACATGAGGCTTCTACAATGGCTACTGCTCACTCAATGGTATCCTTTTCAGCATCCACTTTCAGCCATGATTCGAGTAACCCACAAGTGCAAACAGGATTTATATTGGTGGATGATGCACAATCTCTCACAATGGTCTCTCTCCTTTTCCCCACAGCAACCCAAGGCCACAGTGAACACGGATGCCTCCCTGATGGGGTGGGGGGACATGTCAGGGACAGACTGTCCAAGGCACTTGGTCCCAACTGGAGGCCCATCTGCATATAAATGTTCTAGAGCTGAGGGCAGTGCTTTTGGCGTTGCAAGCATTCCATTCCTCGCTGCCATCTGGGACAATTGCGATTCAGTCAGACAACATGGCAGTGGTCTGGTACATTAAGCAAGGTGGAACCAAATCTTACCCCCTTTGTCGAGAGGCCATGAGGATATGGCAATGGGTGACTGCTACCAACTGTTTTCTTCTAGTAACGCACATTCCCGTGAGTTCCAACCTGATAGCAGACAGACTCAGCAGGTGCATTCTTCAACCTCACGAGTGGTCCCTGAATCCCTTGATCTTCCACCGCTGGGGCCATCCTTGCTGCGACCTCTTTGCATCCCTGACCAACTACAAATGCAGCAACTACTTTGCCCTGATTCCCCCTCCGGGACAGTCACCCAGACACTCTCTTGTCCACGATTGGCCCTCGGGCCTTCTTTACCCATTTCCACCCTTTCCCCTCATTCCCCATTTTCTGAAGAAAGCCCGGCGGTTGAAGAGCAAGGTGATCCTCATAGCACCATATTGGCCTCGACAGATTTGGTTCCCCTTCCTTTGGCCTCGCCTACTAGATCGACCATGGATTCTCCATCCAACCCCGGAGTTGATCTCACACCCACAGAACCTGATTCATCCCAACCTGAACAGCCTGAAGCTAACTGCTTTGGCTACTGTTCCCTTGATCGCCAGGCAGAACTATCTTTCTTTACCAGTACGTGATATTCTCATCGCTTCTCATAAGTCTTCCACCAGAATTACTTATCTGAGCAAGTGGAAAAGATTTACCTGTTGGCTGAAGGATAAACAAGTAGACCCCTTTTCAGCACCAGTGTCGATAATACTAGACTATCTGGCCGACCTGTTTCAATCGGGTCTGTTGGCCTCTACCATGAGAGTTCATTTGGCTGCAATTTCTAATTTTCATGAGGGTGTATTCCTCTCATGTCCTATAAATTGTGCAAGACCTTCATAAAAGGTGTGAATCATCTGAAGCCACCTTTTAGAGAACCTATTCAACCATGGGATTTATCATTAGTTCTACAAGCTCTGACAATGGCACCTTTCGAACCAGGCTCTTCTTGCGACTTCAGGTATTTGTCATGGAAAACCTTGTTTTTGGTCACTATTACTTCTGCCAGACGCATTTCTGAACTTCAAGCTTTATGTATCGAGTCCATACTTGATTTTTCATAGAGTTAGTGTGTGTCTGAGAACTAATCCGTCATTTCTGCCTAAAGTGATCTCTGAAATGTCCATTAATCAAGCTATTGAATTGCCAGTTTTCTTCCCCAATCATTCAAACAGAGGAGAGTATTGCCTACATACACTAGATATACACAGGCAAATCAATTTTTTACGTAAACAGGACTAAACCCTTTTGTAAACCTGACCAGTTATTTTTGGCCTTTTCTGGACCTAGATTAGGATCTGCTGTTGCTAAGTTCAGATTAGCTAGATGGTTGAAGGACTATGTGACCTTTATTTATACACAACGTAATATCTAGTTGCCTACTACCATGAAAGCTCATTCAACAAGGTCTGTGGCAACTTCTGCTGCCTTCCATGCCAGAGCTTCTTTACATGACATTTGTGCAGCTGCAACTTGGGCTACGCCTCATACCTTCATCAATCATTACAAATTGGATTTGGCCTCCAGGGGAAGAGCATCTTTCGGTTCTGTGGTGCTCAGGAATGTCCTTCCATGAGAGCCTCCCAGGAACAGAGGTAGCTGGGGACTCTGTCCCATACGTAAGGAATGAACGAGGATTAACAATATCAGATAAAGAAGTTATGTCTTACCATAACGTTCCATCTGTATTGTTGATCCTCGTTCAGTCATTACGCCCTCCCTCCTTCCCCCTCCTGTGGTTTATAGTGGATCTCACCATCCGGTTCTCTACCTTCTTTGACTTGCAAACTCGATCTGAGGTAACAGGGAGAAGGGGGGTTGTGGGTAAGAGTTTAGTTCGAGAGTTTGAAGCAGACGTGAGCTTGGAAAATGGCTGGCTCGGTTCCAAGCTCGGAACTGATACCTATACGTAATGGCTGAATGAGGATCAACCATACAGATGGAAAGTTATGGTAAGACATGGCTTCTTTTTTTACTTGTTTGGGAAACAGTTATACATCTCAGCAACTGTGGCCTCCGAGGCTGTAAATGTACAGACTTGCATCTTGAAGATTCAGGAGCATTATCAGGTAACTCTTGGATAGTTATGGGCAGTGCAGGAGGAAACACTGAGGACATATTTTGGGCTTGCTACTATACTTTTAGAATTGTAGACTCACCAAGCTTAGTTGGGGCTAAGTACATATTGTCATCCCCTTTGAATGGCTCCTGTATCCAGCAAATTCTTTGAGTTCTGTGCAAGTTATGAACATATGTATTTGTATATGCTTGCATATTGCACATCAGCAGCATCTGTGCACGTCTTCAGTTTTTCCTTATTTACAGGAAGTGTGCCAGCTCATTGGTTTTTGCATGAGCCAGTAGGCTTCTGTGGTGCTTGACGAGATTGAGGGCTGTTGTGGCTAGTGTTTATCCCCCCACACACGCACACAGTGTTGTAACTTTAGGGAAAAATGCTGAACTGGAACAGGAGAAGATGAAGCCAGGTTGTAGACCTATCAAGAATAGGATCTCCTCATTCAGCTGATACAGGGAATAATTAATTATTCCTGTTTCTGTGGTTAATACTATGAAATCGGATCCTGTGGTTCCAAAACAGACTGATATGGTTTTGATTTTAAAAGCTATTCGTCTTAATTTTACCTACTTAAATCTAGTCAAGCCAGGCATTCATTTTCAGGAGTGACTGAGAGAAAACATCTCAATATAAAAACACCAGGGCATACTGTGTCCTGTCCATGTAAACAGCATGCTTTTCAGTCATGAAAGGAAACCGATTTAGACACCTGGATCACATACACACTTTGAGCATGTATGGACCACTGCATAACCCTTAGATATGAGGGACAGTAGCACTTGGCCAGTCACAGCAGTAGTAAACTTGTTAGTATTGACAAACACCAATGATATAACATTATCTTTAAAATATAACTTTTTTTTAACAGACTTGTAAAATCTGTAAAAAGACTGGAGCTACAATAGGATGCTCAGGAAAAAAATGTAGGAGGACCTACCATTTCCCTTGTGGACTGGAAAAGCAGTGCATATTCCAGTATACAGATCCTTTTGCGTAAGTGCATTTTTGTCTATTGCTTCCTGATTCAGAGTATTGTTAAACTCTTACAAAATTATTTTTTCCATGTGGTAGGGTAGTAAATTTTATGGTTAAATCATATTTCCATTGTGTTGTGCATATGTTTATAATGGCCCTTATGTTTTATTAAGCTGCATTTTTACTTTCCTTTGGCATGTATTGATTTAAACTGCTGTAGCCCCAGTCACCACAGAAAAGCAAAGTCAGACTGATCAACTATCTCCATTTATTGGTGAGGGTACATTGGTCAATTGTCTTTGCCACCTTCTGGATGCACAAACTGTTTACCTATGCGAATGTGAAGAGCGATGTTGGATTTATTTCCTCTCTCCATTCATCATAATCACATATTGAAAATGGAGAGATGAAAAACCATAAAAAAGCACAAATCTTTTTTGCAGAGAGTAAGGCCTGTGTGCCCTGTGAAATGATGTACATAATCTCCATGGTTGCACCACGGTGAAGAAAAGGGCCCCCCCCCCCCAAAAAAAAAAAATCTGCTTGTAGAATACATTGCAATGAAACTCTGAACAGCAGTTAATTACCAGTGGTGCAACACACACATCTGGGTGGACCATGTGTGCACTCACATAAACAGTTTTTGACAAGGTTGTACCGATGCAAGGAGTTTGGTTCTGTCCCACATAAGAGGGCTGATCAAAAAATTTGGAGGGGTTGGTGCTAGGGCCAAGAACTGGATAGCTGCATGGTTGAATGTTACAGTTCAGAGGCTTATGGTGAGTGGGTAATGTCAAAGAATAAGAGAAGTATGTCATGGAAATTGCCTTTCAGTAGGCTGTACAAGTAAATGGGGCATTGGGTTATAGGATGAAATTCTGAAGATAAAGAAGTTATCCTGTAAGATCTTCATGATGGAGAGGAAAGAATATGACCAGAGACTATGGAAGCTAGAACTCTTCTGACTGGAAACCAGAATAGGCAGCGGAACTTGACATTGGTGCAGAAGATCATGTCAGGGGGATGTGAAGGGACCATTATGAGTAAGCAGGACAGGGGGAAGGAGGGTGATGTACAACACGTTGTAGGGGAAATGACTACTTCCTACATCTCCTCCAAAAGTATATTTTAACAGAGAAGGTCATGGACCTATTGAATGCTTTGTGGAGAGGAAATCCACAAAGGTATTCATCCAAAACGTATCTCATGTGCAAGATGGTTAGCAAACATAGTCTTGCCTCCTCCATCACTTATAAAGATGCCCAGGTTGGCAACTCCTCCGATGGCCTAGCAAAAAGCCCCTACTATGGTCTGCGACTGCTTGTCAGAGGAATTGGGTCTGTAAGTCCATTCTGACTTGGAGAACCAGCACAAAGGAATTAGTGGTTCTAGACACTGGGAATGTTCTGGAGCTCATGTGCTCCTCCTTTGGAAGGGGTTGGGTTGGTGGATCAGTCTGTCACTATAGCATTTTTTTTATTAACACTTTTATCGGAGACTCAAAGCATTCAACATGCCTTGTGTCTTTCGGCTTTTCCCGGTTAGGGGTCGCTACAGCGGAACTCCGGTCCGCTAATGATTGGTAGTGGATTTTTACGTACCGGTTACCAGCCCTGATGCACAACCTTCAACGAAGGCACGCCCCATTCACGTGTGCCTCCACACAGAAGACGCTCTAGCTGAGAATCTAACGGGACAACGTCTTGCTATGAGGCGACAACGCTACCGCAGCACCAACACTGCATTTGCATACTGGGTAAACCCACAAATAAGGTGTACTTTTTCGGACTTGTAGTTGTATGTTAATTATTCCAAACTCTATTAATATTGATTGGTTTACTAAGTTTGATATTCATTGCAGTCCAATACCAAGATTCACAGTTATAAACTACATTCAAACCATCTTCTATATTCATAAATTAGTTCCCAAATCAGTACTGTTGATAATGTATTCACATACTTCTACCATGGATGTGAGCTTTTTTTTATTACCTTTCCCTGTTTAAATCTCCAGTAGAAGTACTAATAGGATATGAAAGCAAAGAAAAAGGATGTAATAAGCAAAACGACAGAGTAATAGAGAACTATATAGTACCAATATAGCAACTAAATTCTAAACTATATGCATTAATACTTGTCATACATAGGTGGTGGACGTATCTTCGCTTCAAATTTTATCCTTTTGATATGATCTGTTGGCTATGATAGAGATGGTTGTAGACTGCTTTAACAAATTTATATATTGTGCCTAGTCTTAATCTTCCAGTTCTCAATTAAGGAACCACGAATCCCATTTTTGCCATGTAGAAAGTAATGTATGTCCTTTGTGGGCTCTATTAGAGGTAAGCTGTATGTCTCAGAGTTCGATCATTATTTGAATTGTGTAGTATTGTTGACTCTGTTTTGGTTTTTCATTTCTTAATTATTGCCTTTTTGGCTAGGATTAATGTCAAGGGTGAAGGCTTAAATAAGTCTAGGTTGCAGATTTTTTCCCCAGTCTGGGAAGAACATGTTCCTATCCTATTAAAACTTCCCATCTGAAATACCTTTTACTATTACCCCCGAGTACTCTTTAAAAGAAAAAAGTTGCCTGCAATTCCAATCCCCAAAAAATATGGGTCCAGCTGGCCCTGATAATCTCTCTCACCTCTAACAAATAGCCCTGCCAGTGGAGAACATGCTTTCTAATCTATTTGATAATGTAAAAGTATTTATGCAGTCATCTTTAAGGAAAATATTTTGAACCAGCAGAATTTTGATGTGCAGGATGGGGTCAAGCATATTTCTCTCCACTTTTTTTTTGGTGTACAAGTGCCGTAGTTTGTCAGCCCAGGCATGTCTCATCTTGTCCTCTATTTTTATTGTGCTGTTGTAATGCTTTGCTGTTTATCCCTTTCCTCATTCCTGGCCTTTCTTTTCTTGCCCCTATAGTAAACTGCGTCACTGATTCTTGTTCAGCTAGTTTCCATTTCATACTCCTTATTTCAGACGTTAAGCCTAGAAGTTTTAATTTCTGCCTGTCCTGTAGTTTGGATATCTGATTAGCTTCTTCCCAAGCCACATTTTTGTGTCCTACCCATCAGTTGCTTCCAGTACCTTATTGAGTTTACTTTATTTTGCCCCTTGATAATCTCTTTACTTGCTTTGCATTTACTTGGGAGTATTATTGAATGTATATAATATAGGCATAGTCAGTTTGTGCCTGTGTGTCTTGTCTTTTGTTAAAAATATTGATGTCCTTCCATTTCACTGTTGCAGTATTCATTACACTAAGTATCCCCTGCTAAGGGCAGCCGGACATCCAACCAGTATACCAAAGCCTTTAGGTTGCTTTAAGGTAATGCCGTACGTTTGCTCCACATGTGTAACGTAGGACATAAAGGTGATGTCCAGGCGTACTATTCTCGGAACTGTGCTGCCACCATCTGTTAATCACTGGCTGATAGCTCATTCTGTTGTTGGTTCACCAAGCACTTAAAGACAAGTGCCCCATTGGGGTTTTGTTGTCTTATTTCTTTTAGTATATTTTTGCTTGTGGGGTTTCATGTCATCCAAGAGGGGTAAATGCCAGAGTGGGAGACAGATTCCCCATAAAGACCATCCAGAACAGTGTCTATTTTGCCTTGGTGGGTCGCATGATAATACATCCTGTTCTCTGTCAGGCCTTGGTTTCCAAGACCCTTCAAATCAGGTGTTCTTTGCTGCTTTATCTTGAAAATCAACATCTTAAGTTTCTTGCTAAAGACACAATGGAGGGAACTTCTCACTCTGAGGGACAGCTGTCTGTAAAGGAAGAAATCTAGGCCAGAATGTTCTGCTGTACAGCCTCTGCCGGACGTCTGTCTGAAGACGAGTGATAGCATGGAGGTTCATCCGGCTTAGTCTTTTCTGTTGCAACCATGTTGGAAATCAGCGGGGATCCAACCTTAGGCACATCTAAGGAGGTATTCCAGACGTCTGCTTTGGACGTTCAGGAGGAACCATGGCTGATTATCTCTAAGGGGCCTAGAAGAATTTCTCAAATTTTAGTCAGAGAAGTTGTTTCTACTAAAATTGCTGAATGGCATCCGAGGTTGGAGCCTTATAAATTTTATAAGCAGACATCCCATTAAAGAAAAAAGCAGAAAACTAAAGATAATTTTTTCAGCCCCTTAGGATCCACAGAATGAATGGCAGTCCTTCTCTTTGGGTTTAGTGCTTTGATGGCCCTAATTACCTCTTCAGGGAGTTTCTGTTCTAGCCACCCCCTTGGTCCTCTACCACCCATAAGAGACCCAGAGAACAGGATTCCTATGAGGAAGAGGCAGCAGATTTAGATGAGGAATCACTTCTTTATTCCTCCCTGATTTCATTTCCTTTGGATTATGGATTGGAGGAAGAGGAATCTAGCGGTCCAGATGCTCCCTTTGAAGAGAATTCTTTTGGGGACGCACTCTCTTAGGTGATGGAGTTCTTTAAATGGGATTGTGCTCCTGTTTCTGAGATTCAAAACGGGTATGAACTTCTGAAGGTGGATTCTCCCAGACCTTCTGCTGTTCCTCCTGTATTGGCTGCTTTGTCAGATGCCTTCTCTAATGCCTTTAAGGTTCCAGATTCTCAGCCCCCTGCCCTCAAGAGATGTGATAGGTTCTTTCTATAGGGCAGTGGTCTCCAATCTTTTTTGCATCAAGGATCTGTTTCATGCAAGACAATTTTCCACAGACTGGTCATTGCGTGCACATAATAAAGTGTATAATATTTATTTATTTAACATTTGTTTAACAGGGAGGCCCGACCAAACTAGAAGTTCATTTTCAGCTGAGACCTGGGGAGAAAAGCTCCAAAATACAATCAAAATACAATTGGCAATAATTACCCCAAAAAGTGTACATTCTGCTTAACAGCATAACATTGATCTACTGTGGTTGAGAGGTACGTAACCCTAATGGCCACCTTATCGACTTTGTTTATAAGAGCAAGATTTAAAATCTGACCCTATTATTTGGCTGTGTCCAGCATACCTCTCAACTGTACAGATTTTTCACAGAATGTCCCGATTTATGCCTCATATTTTTGGTCTTTCTCATCAAATTTTTGTTTTCTGGCAAATCACTGGCAGATCATTGAAGTCAGAAAATAAGACAGTTGAGTTTCAGACTTCATACCCTTCAGAAAATACATACTAGTGTAAAACCTGTACTTCTATCTACTTTCTAAGTTTGTAAGAGCAGTACTAATTGGGCCTTTGTCCCCCCATTATTTTTGTCTTTGTCCAGATTTTTTGATCTAAGAGGTTGAAAGGTATGTGTCCAGATTTATTGTGCAAGAGGTTGAGTGGTATGCAAACCTCATTGCTGCTGCTGCCAGGGATCACTCTCACTCTTCTGTCTTTCTTTTGCGCGTATACACCCACAAACACACTCACTCTTCTACTTTCATGCAGGCATTCACACACACATGATCGTTCTCACTCTCTCTCCATCTCTGAGTCTCTCTGGCATTCATGTACACATTTGCCAACACATTATTCATTCTTTCCCGATCTTTCTCACAGTCACTCCCTCATTCATACCTGCACTGACTCGCTCTCACTCTCC
The DNA here is from genome assembly GCF_019279795.1 of Protopterus annectens. NCBI lineage: Eukaryota > Metazoa > Chordata > Ceratodontiformes > Protopteridae > Protopterus > Protopterus annectens. Next base: position 13,799,314 of record NC_056737.1, read on the forward strand.
CAATCTTACTGTTTGTGTGTGTCTCTGATATGTTTGGTTAACCTTAATTTATCATGGCAGAAAAACAGGCACCACTGGCTTTAAGCAATGTCAGGATTGTGGCAGAAAGATGCTCAACTTAGACGGGCATTTTTCCTGCATATATTGTTTGGGGGTGCCACATTTGGAAGTCCAACCACTTTGTGAGCTCTGTAAGGGTTTTAGTGCTTGGACCCTTGCAGAGCGCTATAACAAATTATCCTCAAGGGGCTGTTAAAATGCCCTTTCTCAGAGGCTTTGAGATGGAGATGTCCAAGTCTCCTAAGAAAGAAGTGAAGTGACCTTAAATCATCCAAAGGTCAGGTTTCTACTTCAGAAGCCTAAACAGTCAAAATTGACTTTGACAGCTGTTTTAGCACCAAAACGTATGACTCCTTCCATGGTGCTGACAACTTACCATGATACCGACCCCTTCATCGGTACCTCTGAACTTCTCTGCACCAGCAATAGTTTCACTAACTCTGGTTATCTTCCCTGCAACACAAACAATTGGTCAGCCAACCACAGTGCTGAAGGTTGAATCCCTGCCTAGGATTAGGTACTTCCAATCTATTGAACCCTTTTAAGGTCAACAGTTAAGCCCTTTCGCAGAACATACAGAATCTCCCTCTGGGATGTCTATTTATTTGTTCCACCAGGAGCCTTTTGGAGTTTGATGTAGTCAGGTTAGTGGATCAGCTCTTTGCAGCCAGAGGTCTTCCAGCACCCTATAGGACCTCCCTCCCATCCAGAGCCGAGGTCTACTCTCCACAGACTCCATCCTGCCGTCTTCCTTCAACCTCTCCACAGGTCTTGGAACCCTCAACTATGACGCTGCTCTGGGTACTGATGGTGGACCTCACCTTGGCTCTGGAGCCAACTCTGTGGTCCTCGGCTCATTTGGAGCTGACCCACCCTCGGAACCGTGACTTGGCTGCCAGCTCCATGATCCCTAGTTCGGTGCAGGCATTTTTTTCCATGGTGCCGTCTACGGTTCTGGGTGTTTTGACAGTTCCAGGTCCTCTCAAGGTTCCTGGTGTGGAGGTGGGCTCTTTGGAGTAGGGTATGACCCCAGTTCCAAGGTTCTTTCTCTGTTCCAGGCACCGATCCCTCTTCAGATGGGCCTGCCTTTCAGATTATGGAAAGAGCTCTTGCCTCAGCAGGCTCGCTGTTGGCACCATCTCTCTTGCCGTGTTGCATTTACTTACCCTTTGGCTCACAGCTTTCACAACCTCCTCTTACAGCAGGGCAGAGGACACATGAGCAGCGAGACACCTTGCAGTAGGGTACCCTCTCTTAGGTATTCTCCTCAGACCTTCCCCCTGAGGAGCCACCCCATAAGAAGTCGTGCAAGAGGAAGCACTTAAATTCTCCTGAAGAATCTCTGTGAGGATACAGACCATGATGAAGGGGAAGGGTCCCCACAGTCACCACCTGAAGATGTCTCTTGGAGACATCTTGAAACAGAGGGGTGATTGGAATTTCACCAACCCTTCTGCTGAGGAATCTCACCAACCCTTCCGCTGAGGAATCTGTCTTCTTGCAGGCTTTTTGTGACCAGCCTACTTCTTGGGTGAGCCCCACCTGCCACTGATTTGGTTAAGCTCATCGTGCTGCATGCTTGGAAGGCCCCTGACACTATAGAGCAAGTTTCCCGGAGACCAGACAGAATTTAGTGCACCAGAGGACCAGCCCCACTGGTCTTAAAGGCTTTAGCGGTAGATGCTATGGTGGTGGCGGCTGCCACAAAGAAGGAACTCGCAGAGGAGAGTCCAACTGTCCATTCTTCAAACCGGGAGTCTTGGATGATGGACAGATTTGGGAAGCAGGTCTACGTTTCAACTACCTTTGCCATGCGGTCATTGAATTTCTTGGCACATTTTACCCGTCTTCAGAGGGACCCGATTTCTGAACTGTCAGCCACCTTGGCAGGAGCAGTGTCTGATGAGGTATGTGATAAAGTTGCCTCCCAGCTTGAAACCCTAGAATCAATATCGAACTCGTCCATGTGGCTTACTGCTCACACAGCTGAAGGGACAGCCAGAGCAGCAGGTACAGGTGTTGCCATTAGGCGCCATGCCTGGATGCGCTTGTGTGATTTTGCGGACCCCTTTAAGTCTTCTTTTGTCAATGCTCCTGTTGATGCTACCTCATTGTTTGGCCCCAAAGTCAGACACATTAGCCAGGTGTGAAAAGGACGGAAAGACCCTTTCTGCTGTGGGCATGTGTTTTTCGACTCCTCGGTGACCTTACTCCAGGAATCAGAAGAGTGGGAAGATGTGGTTCAGGTAGTCCCAAGGGTCTTTTCGGAAAAACACATGAGTTTTCCCCTGGGGCAGAGGGGGAATCTCATCTGGAAGATGCCCCTCCATTGGCAGAGGGGGGCCTGTGTAACAAGGGTTCCAAGGATTCCTTCAGAAACAATACACCTCTGGAGAACAAACCTCAAATACTTCAGAAACCTCAGAAACACCACAAAGTTCAAAGGAAGACACAGAAGTAGTTGATGTCCATCTTTATTCTTTCCGTCCTGGTACCTCAGCTATTCGCCTTCAATGGGACATACTTTGACATTTTCAGTGTTTTTTTATATGTGCATTAATTAATTAATTAAGCATCAATTAATCAGTTAAACATCATTATATTAAACATTTTAACTCTTTCACCACTGAAACATATTCCAAGGAAAGAAACATTTCCATTATTTGACTATTTAAAACACATTTTTTCTTTTTTTCTTTTTTTCTTAATTTACAAAATTTCTAAATATTAATTACAAAATATAAACAAACTAAACACTCCAAATGTAATTAATTGATAAATTTCATTAATACAATAAATTATTTTCATTTAAATGTGTATAAATATAACAACCTATTAGTCACCTTAACTTATCAATATTACAAAACTTCATTTTTAGCATATATTAAGTCAACAAATATAAGTTAAATTTCATTTACACTCATTAAATTTCCAGATTCATTCCCTTAGGGAATAAAGTATGATACTCAATGATCATCCTCTGTTCTAACTTACTTAGGGCTGCTTTGTAATTTCCTTTACTAAAATGGGGCCTAGCTAATGCACTAAACTTGAAACTGTCATTCTCACCATTATGTATGCTACAAAAATGTGCAGCTAGGGGGCTCTCTAAGTTGCCCCTCCTTATGTCACCCAAATGTTCCAAGATACGAATCTTAATTTGTCTAGTGGTTTGCCCAATATACCACTTAGCTGGAACACAATCACAACCTAAGATGTATACAACACCTGTTGACCTACAATCAAACCTTTCAAAAGCAGTGTACATCTTTCCATTAATTTTCACCCTGTGCATGTTTTTGATTTTATTACAGACGGAACATTTCCCACATCTATACATCCCTACCATACCATCTGTTTTAACTTCAACTTTTCTGTTTAAAATCTCTTTCAAATTCGGATACCTTTTATAAGAAAAGGTAATATGTTTGGGAAAAAGGTGACCTATTACAGGATCTTCACTCACCACAGGCCACAAATCCCTGATAACTTTTTCCATAATGCATGAAAAATTGGAATACTTGGATACAAAAAACAACATGTTTAAATCTAATGCATTTTCAGACTCAAATGCATGCTTATACCCTCGTGTCCCAAATGTTCTATTTTTACACAATCTGTGTTTTAGGGATTGAAGCTTGTCATGCTCATATCCACGTGAATATAATCTATCCAAAATTTCATCACACACCTCTTCCCAAAGATTTTTATCTGAAGTGTTCCTTAAATTCCTTTTAAATTCCCCTTCCGGTATAGCCTTAATCAAATGTTCTGGGTGCATGCTGCTAGCATGTAGAAAATTATTCACTGAAGTGGGTTTCCTATAGGTTTTCTGCTCAACCAAACCATTTACCCCCACGTAAAATTCTACATCAAGAAAAGGAATTTGAAATTCAGATATGTGCCACAAATTTTAAGCCATGGTGATTGTTGTTTAAATTCACCATGAATTCATCAAAGAGAGTCATATCTCCTTTACAAACAAAAATCAAATCATCAATATAACGTTTGAAGAAAACAACATTATTAACAAAAAATGTAGTTTGAAACATAAATTCCTTTTCAAACTCTCCCATATAGATCACAGCATAGCTGGGAGCAAAAGCAGCACCCATAGCTGTTCCTTTTGTCTGCAAAAAATATTATTTTTTCCACAAAAAATAATTGTGTGTTAAACTAAACTCAAGCAAACTTAACATAAATCTAGTATATGGTCCTTCTAATTTTCTACATGCTAGCAGCATGCACCCAGCACATTTGATTAAGGCTATACCGGAAGGGGAATTTAAAAGGAATTTAAGGAACACTTCGGATAAAAATCTTTGGGAAGAGGTGTGTGATGAAATTTTGGATAGATTATATTCACGTGGATATGAGCATGACAAGCTTCAATCCCTAAAACACAGATTGTGTAAAAATAGAACATTTGGGACACGAGGGTATAAGCATGCATTTGTGTCTGAAAATGCATTAGATTTAAACAAGTTGTTTTTTGTATCCAAGTATTCCAATTTTTCATGCATTATGGAAAAAGTTATCAGGGATTTTGTGGCCTGTGGTGAGTGAAGATCCTGTAATAGGTCACCTTTTTCCCAAACATATTACCTTTTCTTATAAAAGGTATCCGAATTTGAAAGAGATTTTAAACAGAAAAGTTGAAGTTAAAACAGATGGTATGGTAGGGATGTATAGATGTGGGAAATGTTCCGTCTGTAATAAAATCAAAAACATGCACGGGGTGAAAATTAATGGAAAGATGTACACTGCTTTTGAAAGGTTTGATTGTAGGTCAACAGGTGTTGTATACATCTTAGGTTGTGATTGTGTTCCAGCTAAGTGGTATATTGGGCAAACCACTAGACAAATTAAGATTCGTATCTTGGAACATTTGGGTGACATAAGGAGGGGCAACTTAGAGAGCCCCGTAGCTGCACATTTTTGTAGCATACATAATGGTGAGAATGACAGTTTCAAGTTTAGTGCATTAGCTAGGCCCCATTTTAGTAAAGGAAATTACAAAGCAGCCCTAAGTAAGTTAGAACAGAGGATGATCATTGAGTATCATACTTTATTCCCTAAGGGAATGAATCTGGAAATTTAATGAGTGTAAATGAAATTTAACTTATATTTGTTGATTTAATATATGCTAAAAATGAAGTTTTGTAATATTGATAAGTTAAGGTGACTAATAGGTTGTTATATTTATACACATATTTAAATGAAAAGAATTTATTGTATTAATGAAATTTATCAATTAATTACATTTGGAGTGTTTAGTTTGTTTATATTTTGTAATTAATATTTAGAAGTTTTGTAAATTAAGAAAAAAAGAAAAAATGTGTTTTAAATAGTCAAATAATGGAAATGTTTCTTTCCTTGGAATATGTTTCAGTGGTGAAAGAGTTAAAATGTTTAATATAATGATGTTTAACTGATTAATTGATGCTTAATTAATTAATGCACATATAAAAGAACACTGAAAATGTCAAAGTATGTCCCATTGAAGGCGAATAGCTGAGGTACCAGGACGGAAAGAATAAAGATGGACATCAACTACTTCTGTGTCTTCCTTTGAACTTTGTGGTGTTTCTGAGGTTTCCAAGGATTCCTTCTCTGGACCAACCCCACCAGCACTCCTGAGCGACTGCCTGATTGCCTACCTCTGGAGGCAGTCGGGGGAAGATTCTCTCTGCACCAGTTAGCCTGGCACTCAGTAACATCAGATTTCTGGGTGCAGATAATTACCAGAGGTTACCATATCCCCTTCGATCTCTATCCAGGATCTCAAAGGCAAATCCCTGATGTTCCACCCAGTCAGAAGGATACAGCAGCACAAGAAATTCAAAAGCTGCTTCAAAAGAGAGTCATCCAAACAGTCCCACCAGACAAAATATGATCTGGATTTTACTCCGGATTAGTTAGTGTCAAAAAAGACAGGGGACTGGAGGCCAATTTTAGACCTCCGTGTCTTGAACAAGTTTAAAATAAAAATATACTTCAATGTTCTAAGCTAGACAAAATAAAATAAAAGGAACGGAATAGATTCCCAAATAGATGTTTAATCGATAGCACATTAAACAGTGAGCGCTTTCGTCATCAACTGTGACTTCTTCAGACTGAATAATGTTACAAAAACAAACCAGCATATTTAAATAGTTGTTGCACCGATCACATATTTACATAGTATTCCACACAAATTAACCCCTTCAGTGCTTTAAGCCTTTTTGCTTTAAGTAGGCAACAAAATCATCACTGTTCAATCCTGGTGGAAAGCATGCATTCAGCCAGACTTGCCACCTATGTTCACACCAGCTGAGCTCATCTTCAGCATCAAATATTTTTTCATAGTTGGGTACATCTTTCAAAACCTTAAAATTCACCACACATTTCTTAAGGTAATGCATGGCAACAGCATTTTTTGTATCGCCCATCTCCACAGCATGCTTATGCTCATATATTCATTTATAAAGCTCCCTGCTGGCGCGTCCTACATAAAATGAGGGGCATGACTGGCACATTATTAGATAAACAGCAAATTTACTTTTACAGGCGAAATAATTCCTAAATTTATAAATAATACCATTAATATCAACTTCCAAACTATCAGTTAATAAATCGTTACACAACCTGCAATTAAAACATTTGTACATCCCAAACTTTGCAGCATTAGTTTCCTTGGGCTTGTTAAGTTTACTTTGAAAATAATTTTTAAAACTCCTCTCTCTTGTTTATAAAACTAGGTTGTTCATCTAACTTGTCTTTTATTTCATTTGAACTTTGCAAAATTTTCCAGTTGTTCCGAAATGATATTCTTGATAGTGGTACTATAAAAACGGTAAAATACCAAAACACAATGAGGCCACCCAGAACACTGTAGCTCGAGCAGGAACCGAGTAAGGAAACTACCTTACACAGATGTCTGTAGTACAAAAATCCACACCTCGATCCAAGTAAACACAGGTTTATTACAGCCAGTAAAGCAACACAGGTTGAGCGCTTTCATCCACACTAAGCAGACTTCTTCAGAACCAATTAATGCAATTAGCTAGGTGCGTTTTTAAAGCTGATTTGGCGCCAAAAAAACAATTGACATACTAAATACTGCATATCTAAACCATCACATTCACACACAGTTACATCAATACTCCTCATTTGATATACTAACTGTTGTACATATTAAAACAAACATATTAAAATGTACTACCTATATACAAAAACCATGTGAACATGTATAAAAAATGTAACCTGTATAAAAACATGTGAGCATATAAGAAAAAAACATGTAAACATATAGGAAAAAACATCATCATCCCTATCCTGAACTTGGATTTAATCTACATAACAAAAAATATCATAATTGTGGATCTAACCCCGTTCTAAAAGAAGAAAGGGTTTAATACTGATGCTTTCATTTAAACCCGGCCAAGAGGTGGCATCACACAATATCTGCCACTTGGTCTCTAAACACGACAATCCTGTCTTCCAATTACCCCCATATTCGTTCACCTCAATTTTGTCAATAATTTTAAAAGTGAAACTGTGTTGGGGGCCCTTTTCACTGATGTGCTTACTTAATGCATTCTTTGTATCTACTTTGTTGATTTTATATATATGCTCATATATACGGGTCTTGAGCTTCCTTTCCGTCTTGCCAATGTAGTAAGCCTGGCAACAAGAACAGGAAGCCAAATATACCACCCGCATAGAGTTGCAATTTCCTTTTTTACCATAGCATATAGTTTTGTTATAATTCCCCAATTTTGTAATCTTATTAATATTGATGTATTGACAATACTTACATCTACCACATTTACTAGTCTGTTCATCATTCTTACCCCTACCCTGTTTTATCAACTTTCCACCTTCAATAATTCTCTTGAGGTTCACCGAGGTTTTGAATACACTAACAGGGTGGTCACCTAACACCGTGGCAATGTTATCAAAACTCATAAAAACATCCCAATGTCTTTTCAAAATCTCCTTAACTAAGTTAGAATACGGATTAAACATTATTACACACACATTCCTTCTATAACTTGGGGCTTCCCTGGTAGAGTTGTTGCCAACAAAGGTACTACCTAATAAAGGAACGAACCTGTCACCCCATAATCTGGTCACATATTCAGTAACATCTTCCACCATAACAGCCAGATATCCTCTGGCCAAAAACATCTCTGCTACTATTCCCATTTGGTCTTCCATGTCTTGTCTTGTAGAACACATTCTCGCAACTCGGATGCATTGACCTTTGAGAACATTTTTGAAAATATGGGGGAGATGGCTGCTGCCAAACTGTATATAATCATTGGAAAAAGTGGATTTCCTATAAATTTTTGACTTAAATCCTACATTGGTGTTACTAATATATGTGTCCAAATAAGGGATCCCTAATGTCTCCATTTTGTATGTAAACCTTAAAAAGTTAGTGGTGTTATTTAAATAGGAGATAAAGCTGGGTATGTCTTCTACAGGACCCTTCCAAACTATAAAAAGATCGTCCAGAAATCGTGTATATAAGGCAATGTGTTTGGAGTATTCACTAGATAAAACGAATAACTCCTCCCACTCAAGCATGATGAGGTTCGCAAAAATGGGGGCACAAGAGGCCCCCATAGCAACTCCTCTAGTTTGTTTAAAATACATGTAAGGTTGGAATGTTTTTTCAAACTGTTTTCAAAAAATTCAAGACCAATAGTATAGGGAATACACGAGAACAGATTCTGGACATCTATAGTCAAAAAAGTCAAATTGGGGGACCATATGTCTTGTTTTAATTTGCTTAAGAAATCCCAAGAGTCCTTGGTTAAGTGTGGGACGTTATGGTATACATGTTTGCACCAATGGTCAATAGCTACCCCTATGTTAAATGTTTTTGATTTTGAACCGGATATGATGGGTCTAAAGGGGAGGTTTTTTACACTTTTGTGTATTTTGGGAATACCGACTATTTTAGCCATCACAGGGTACTCAGTTCTAATAAATTCATAGACCTCATTCGTGATACGGTTATCAAGTAGATATTCCTCAATAATCAAGTCTATTCTATGATATCCTATATTAATCTGGTTGAGAGAAATCTCTTCATAATTACCAGAGTTGAAAAGGATATCTTGTATAGCTTTGCAATAGACATCGGAGTCATATATCACAAGACCACCCCCTTTATCCGGTTTCATAATCCTAATTTCACTATTGGCCACTACTTGATCCAAACATAATCTCTCTCCCTTCGTGAGATTGTCAATAAAAAGTGTACCGTACCATGGATCTCTCCGTATATGTCCACACAAATTGTAAATGTCTTTACATACCATCCTCTCATAGTTAATAACCTGTACATTAGTAACGGGAATGTATGCACTTTTTCTAACTAATTTGTTAGTGTGGCCATCACTTGTAGTATCATTAAATTGTAGTGCTAACTGAAGCCTTCGACAATAAAGCTTCACTTCTTTAATAGCATCAACTACATTGAATCTGGCCGTTGGAATAAATTTCATACCCTTACTAAACAAAGAAAAGAATTCTTGACTAATATAAACGTCCGTAAAATTGTATACTTTAAAACCAGAAAAGGAATGGACGACAACTCTATTACCAACACTTGCCTCAACTTCAGTTGTATTGTTAACACTCACTTCTTCTTCACAAGTTACCACACACTCATTTTCATCAACTTCAGTTGTATTGTTAACACTCACTTCTTCTTCACAAGTTACCACACACTCATTTGTCGAGGGTGCCTGCATTACTCTAGTCAAAAAAGGCTCCTTAATCAAGGGAACGTACGTTGTATTATTACTCAGGGACCACCCTCTCCTTCGCTCTATCTTCGTTTGTGGTATATTGGTGCTTGGTGAAACCTTCCCCCTTGAAAATTTTCATCCACATCCCTCCTTGTATTCCTACCTCTATACACTTCAAAGCGTGGCTCAGTATTATTCATCCTGTTGTAACTATTGTGGGGCCAGATATATGCCCTGTGTAATTTGTATGCCTCTAAATCCCGTTCTAACTTGTCCAGCTTCCTATTGTATATGTCGTAGACCTTGGATTTTGCCACTCTAAACTGTTTTTGAAAAAGTTCTTGCCATGAGGGAAAACTAGGGTCCTGCGTAATTTCATTGTGTAGTTGTTCAATTTCTGCCAACAAATTCCCTATCTTCTCATCGTTGAACTTCATAAGTAATTTAATAAATTCAAAACCAAAAAAGTCAAATAAATTGTTAAATTCATATTGCACAGTTTCATTATACTGAACCCCTAAGGGTAATTTAAAAAATCTTAGCCCTTTGGGCACAATTTTCAAGTTCAAACATTTCTCCAAGTATCCATTATAAATTTTAGCACCCTTAATGTTGTGCAGTTTTTTACCCAATAAATAAATCTTTGATTTAATAGAATCATTAGCTGAAATCCCATTTCTATCTTCAGCATTTGTTATATTTTTAGAACCAAAATCATATTCATCGTTCAAAAAACTATTCATAAACTCATTTGGATAATGTCCAAGATTTTTATTAATGTTGTTACTACATGAAGGAGCACCCTTGTCCCTTTGATTGTAGTTATAATTATGAGTTTGAGTTCTAGCACAAGGACTAGAGATAATGTCTTTCCCCACAGTACCTTTTTGGCGGTCAGCACCCTTGCTAACCGTTGTGGAGTATGTTTTCATCGTAGCCCGATGTTTGGGCTTTGCCCCCATACGGTGCGTCTCTTCATGAGAGTGAAAAAGACTGAAATCGAAGGTAAATTCCCCGTCGTCTAATAACTGTGTATCCAACTCTTTAGAGTCCAGGTTTAGTTGCACACATGGCGTTTCTGCCGTATTTTTTAGAATCTGTCCATTAGGAATACTCGCCTCACTAATTCCGACCTCCTCGTTGGGTGATGTCGAACCGATAGAGGCAACCCTTACAGCATGTAAGTTTGTAGAAACTAAGTTAGTAGAAACTGAGTTTAGACCCGGTGGAGCCGCTTCCAAGTTAGCGGCTTTCACCACGGGTCTAGAAAGAGATGCGACCAACTCCAGCAACTTGCTGACGTCATCTTTCAACGACGTAACCTCTTCACGTAGTGCCAAAAACTCAATTCTGCTCAATGAAGCAGACGGAGATCCAGGGGAAGCCATAAAGAACCAACTGGATAAATAAAAACGGTAAAATACCAAAACACAATGAGGCCACCCAGATCACTGTAGCTCGAGCAGGAACCGAGTAAGGAAACTACCTTACACAGATGTCTGTAGTACAAAAATCCACACCTCGATCCAAGTAAACACAGGTTTATTACAGCCAGTAAAGCAACACAGGTTGAGCGCTTTCATCCACACTAAGCAGACTTCTTCAGAACCAATTAACGCAATTAGCTAGGTGCGTTTTTAAAGCTGATTTGGCGCCAAAAAAACAATTGACATACTAAATACTGCATATCTAAACCATCACATTCACACACAGTTACATCAATACTCCTCATTTGATATACTAACTGTTGTACATATTAAAACAAACATATTAAAATGTACTACCTATATACAAAAACCATGTGAACATGTATAAAAAATGTAACCTGTATAAAAACATGTGAACATATAAGAAAAAAACATGTAAACATATAGGAAAAAACATCATCATCCCTATCCTGAACTTGGATTTAATCTACATAACAAAAAATATCATAATTGTGGATCTAACCCCGTTCTAAAATGGGGCCTCTTGTGCCCCCATTTTTGCGAACCTCGTCATGCTTGAGTGGGAGGAGTTGTTTGTTTTATCTAGTGAATACTCCAAACACATTGCCTTATATACACGATTTCTGGACGATCTTTTTATAGTTTGGAAGGGTCCTGTAGAAGACATACCCAGCTTTATCTCCTATTTAAATAACACCACTAACTTTTTAAGGTTTACATACAAAATGGAGACATTAGGGATCCCTTATTTGGACACATATATTAGTAACACCAATGTAGGATTTAAGTCAAAAATTTATAGGAAATCCACTTTTTCCAATGATTATATACAGTTTGGCAGCAGCCATCTCCCCCATATTTTCAAAAATGTTCTCAAAGGTCAATGCATCCGAGTTGCGAGAATGTGTTCTACAAGACAAGACATGGAAGACCAAATGGGAATAGTAGCAGAGATGTTTTTGGCCAGAGGATATCTGGCTGTTATGGTGGAAGATGTTACTGAATATGTGACCAGATTATGGGGTGACAGGTTCGTTCCTTTATTAGGTAGTACCTTTGTTGGCAACAACTCTACCAGGGAAGCCCCAAGTTATAGAAGGAATGTGTGTGTAATAATGTTTAATCCGTATTCTAACTTAGTTAAGGAGATTTTGAAAAGACATTGGGATGTTTTTATGAGTTTTGATAACATTGCCACGGTGTTAGGTGACCACCCTGTTAGTGTATTCAAAACCTCGGTGAACCTCAAGAGAATTATTGAAGGTGGAAAGTTGATAAAACAGGGTAGGGGTAAGAATGATGAACACACTAGTAAATGTGGTAGATGTAAGTATTGTCAATACATCAATATTAATAAGATTACAAAATTGGGGAATTATAACAAAACTATATGCTATGGTAAAAAAGGAAATTGCAACTCTATGCGGGTGGTATATTTGGCTTCCTGTTCTTGTTGCCAGGCTTACTACATTGGCAAGACGGAAAGGAAGCTCAAGACCCGTATATATGAGCATATATATAAAATCAACAAAGTAGATACAAAGAATGCATTAAGTAAGCACATCAGTGAAAAGGGCCCCCAACACAGTTTCACTTTTAAAATTATTGACAAAATTGAGGTGAACGAATATGGGGGTAATTGGAAGACAGGATTGTCGTGTTTAGAGACCAAGTGGCAGATATTGTGTGATGCCACCTCTTGGCCGGGTTTAAATGAAAGCATCAGTATTAAACCCTTTCTTCTTTTAGAACGGGGTTAGATCCACAATTATGATATTTTTTGTTATGTAGATTAAATCCAAGTTCAGGATAGGGATGATGATGTTTTTTCCTATATGTTTACATGTTTTTTTCTTATATGTTCACATGTTTTTATACAGGTTACATTTTTTATACATGTTCACATGGTTTTTGTATATAGGTAGTACATTTTAATATGTTTGTTTTAATATGTACAACAGTTAGTATATCGAATGAGGAGTATTGATGTAACTGTGTGTGAATGTGATGGTTTAGATATGCAGTATTCAGTATGTCAATTGTTTTTTTGGCGCCAAATCAGCTTTAAAAACGCACCTAGCTAATTGCATTAATTGGTTCTGAAGAAGTCTGCTTAGTGTGGATGAAAGCGCTCAACCTGTGTTGCTTTACTGGCTGTAATAAACCTGTTTACTTGGATCGAGGTGTGGATTTTTGTACTACAGACATCTGTGTAAGGTAGTTTCCTTACTCGGTTCCTGCTCGAGCTACAGTGATCTGGGTGGCCTCATTGTGTTTTGATAGTGGTACTGTCCACACTATTGCTAACTTGCATCAAAACTCTATATTCATTGGAATTTCTTTTTGGTTTTTCCAACCTGTTCTTATTGTGCCTTAATTTTTCAATTCTTTCTAATGAAGTTACTGCTTCAACAGGATATCCTCTTGAATAAAACTTATCACAAAGAACCTTACTTTCAACCTGAAAATCACTATCCTTTTCAGATGTTCTTCTTGTTTCACTGTTGCAGTCATTACATTTGGGTAATCTGCTTGCAGGTTACCCTCAGTCGGCCTGATTAACAAAGTCTTGGGTCCTGCGTCGGTTGCTGTCCCTCCTTCCATGACGTCAGGTTGTCAGGGGTATAAAACATGCAGCTGACGCCATTACATCAGTCTTTCTTGCCGTGCGGTGCCCGAAGCAGAAGCAGTTCGCAAGTGCCGGTCGGCCAACTCCTGTTTTCAAGTTTCCGAACCAAAGTCTTCAACTAAAAGTCAAGTACCCCGTTGAGGAAACTTTTTCTTGCTCCTTACCGATATCAGTAAAAGTTAATTGCATTACTTGTGGAAAGCAAATACCTGAAAGATTTTCATTCGTACTGTATTTCTTGACTAGGCCCTGACTACGACGTACCTTGCTGTCGGTTTTGTGCTTTATTTAATCAGCACACTATCCGTCTGTATAGTTTTGCCTCCAAATATTTCGGTTCTTGGTGTAATTATCCAGAAATACTGTTTGTTAGCCATCAGACTACATGGATTCCAAAAAAACGCAAAGATAAAGACTGAGACAGGTCGCCAAGGTCCAAAACTGCCGACAACGCTTCTCCTAAGCCAGTTGCCAGTTTGCCGGTACTCGGTGAGGTGCTTTCGCAGCCCCTGATACCTGCTACTTCTGATTCGCAAGCCTCTACCGAGACCCATTCGGAGTCCGGTATGCCGTGAGATACTTCAACTATGGAACCCGCGGATGTCTCTACCTTGGATGGGTCTGGAACTGCTGTGCAGGCAGCGGCTTCTAAGGGTTTATCAAGGCCTATGGACTTGCATATTAAATCAACGCTTCCTTCATTACTAAGGCTTAAATCTCGATCCATGTCTAAAAAAACTACACCCAGGCCACATTCTCAGACCTCTATGCCTAAAAAACAAATGATAAAAATGGCTGAAGATGTAATAACTCTAATCAGGGGTAGCCCCCCCCCCCCCCTCTAAGAGGCCTAGGGCTGAGCTTTATTATGAATCTTCTGATCAAGATTCTGTTTTTTCTGACTCTTCTGATGACCTGGATTTGTCCTTATCTACTTATGAGGATTTTGATGCGGAGGACTCTATTCCCTCTGCTTCCCTTCCTGAGGATTTTTCTTTTGGGGAAACCTTACATATTCTAAGGGAGCATTTTCACTGGGAAAGCTAGGAATTTTCTGATTAAAAAAAAGAGGCTTAGGGATTTCCTTCTCTTACCTCAGCATAGGCCTTTGGCTATTCCTCCTGTACTAGACATTGTTGATGATGCTTTCTCGGAATCCAGTTTGGCCCCTGATTCCCTGCCTCCTGCTCCCAGTAAACCTGACAGATACTACAGGGTCCCGGAGTCCCAGAAGTTCCTTTTCAAAAATCCTATTGCAGATCCAGAGACTATTTCACAGGGGCCCAAGGGCATTAAGGCTTCTACTGCTAAAAATCCTACCCCTTCTGATAGAGACTCCAGGACACTGGATAGATGGGGTAAAAAGGTTTATACTTCAGCAACCTTGGCAGTTAGAGCTTTAAAATGCTAATTTCAAATGTTAAAATATCAGCAACATGTTATTGGACTGCTTAAACAGAAAATAATGATTCCTGACTGTGTGGAAAATAGACTTACAGGATTTAATGCATTCTGCTGAACAAACTGGAACTTTGCAATGTGGTTTTGATTCTTTAGAGGCCTCTTGCAGGGCTGCTGTTAGTGGGTCTGTGCTCAGAAGGCATGCTTGGCTTAAGGAGCAATCTTTGCCTGATCATGTTAAAGCTAAATTGTTGGATGCTCCTCTAAATCAGGACCGCCTGTTTGGCAGCAAGGCTGAGGAAGTTCTTAAAGATGGAAGATGAAGCTAAATCTATGCAAACTGTTAAAGATTTTTTTACAAGTTCAGCCTCCTAGATTTAGTAGGCACTGGCCTTCTAAGAATTGGACCTTTCCAGCCCCTTCCAGGTCTTCTCAAGCCAAACCTAGACACAGCAAAAACCCCAGGTTTCAGTCCCAGGGGACTCGCAGAACTAAGCAGTGGGGGGGCCTCCACTTCCAAGTCTGGGAATAATGAGAAACCCCCATGGTAGGCCTCCACTTCCAAGTTTGGGAGTAATAAGACACCTCCCATGGTAAACTTTCTCAGTGACATCCTTTTAAAATTTCCAAGCACTTATCTTCTGACTGCCCCTTTGGGGGGAAAGATTGCTCTTCATGTAAAGAACTGGGAACTCATTACCCAGGACAAATGGGTTTTAAATATAGTGTCAGGGATACAGGTTTCACTTCCACATGTTGCCAGCGCCAAGTGGGTGGCTGGACCTACCCCCAAATTAGTGGGCAGAGGCTCAAAAACAAGTACTTTCTCTCTTAAGCATGAGGGCTATTCAGCTGGTACCAGAAGAGGAAAAGTGACAAGGTTTCTACTCCAGACTTTTCCTGGTACCCAGAAAAGACCAATCATGATGTCCAATCCTGGACCGGTCTACTTTCTGGAGATTCCAAAATTCAAGATGTTGACTCTTCACCAATTACTTCCTATGCTAGGCAAAGGCGCCTGGTTGGCAACACTGGATTTAAAAGAAGCATACCTGCACAATCCCAATTAGAAAATCTTGCAGAAGATGCCTCCGCTTCAAAGTAGGCTACACACACTATCAGTTCTCTGCACTGCCCTTTGGCTTATCTACTGCGCCCAGGGTATTCACAAAGTGCTTAGCTCCAGTTATTGCATTTTGTAGGCAAAGAAGTATTCAAACATATCCATACCTGGACGATTGTCTAATTCAGGCAGAAAGCCAGGACATACTTTTCAATCATCTGGCGTTTGTAAAAGGGTTCTAACTTGTCTGGGGTATACCATAAACAAAAAGAAATCACAACTGGTACCCTGTCAACAAATTGCATTCCTGGGAGCAAGCTTGAATACAACTTCCCAGATGGCTTACCTCATGCCAGAAACGCAAATTCATTTGACAACCTACTTCAAACAAGTGGCCACAAAACCCCTACTATCTGCAAGACAAATACTGCAACCCTTGGGGTTCATGACCTCCTGCATTCTTCTAATTCAATATGCAAGACTGCATATGAGGAAACTACAGTGGTATCTAAAAAGCCTATGGAGTCAACATTCTCACAGCCTAGAAACAATGATTCCTATCATACCTTGCCTATGCCTACAGTTCCTTTGGTGGGCAGAGGCCTGCCACCAAAACAAGGGGCTTCCTTTCACACCAACCCCTGCCACCCAAATCCTAACAACAGATGCATCAGACTATGCATGGGGGCTCACCTGGCAGGGAAGTGCATTCAGGGCAAATGGAACCCAAGTCAAATGCATCTGCATATCAATCAAAAGTAAATGTTAGCTGTACAGAATGCTCTGACAGCCTTCAAGGAATACATTCTTCCAGGGCAACTAATGGTAAAGACAGACAACACTACGGTTATGTGGTACATAAACAAGCAGGGGGGTACACATTCTTACCCCCTCTGCAGACTAGCCATGGCATTGTGGACCACAGCCAAGAGCTACCAAGTGCACCTACAAGCTCAATTCCTGCCAGGAAAATTAAATACACTGGCGGATGGACTAAGCAGAAACTTCATGGACCCACACGAGTGAAAACTGGAACCAAGGATTTTCAACATGTTGACAAGCGAATGGGGGAGCCCAGATATAGACCTGTTTGCCTCCCCCCAGAACTACCAATTGGACAAATTTTGCACAAGGACTCCCCACAAACAAGCCTGGAAAGTAGATGCTCTGTCCTTCAGCTGGAAAAACCTATCAGTCTATGCCTTCCCCCTGCTGCTTCTGCTCTGCAAAATACTACTAAAAGTCAAACAGGACAAACCAAGGATGATTTGGATTGCTCCAGACTTGGCCGTACCAACACTGGTACCCCCTCCTGCACAGTGTGTCACGGTTATCTCCATGGCACCTGCCTCAGACTCCTTCCCTGCCGTCTCAGCAGAACCAGATTCTGCACCCTCAGTTTCCAACACTGAACCTTGCAGCATGGCTAATTACTTACTCTCCCTTGCTATCCCTCAGCAAACCTGTAATGGATGTCATTTTAGAAGCAAGGAGGCCTAGTACTAGAAAATCTTATGCTGAAAAATGGAAAAGATCCTGTGCCTGGAACCAGTTTTTCAAGGGATGAGCACAGCAACGCCCAATTTACCTCAGATTTTACAATACTTAACTGAGATGCTTCACAAGGTCCTGTATTTTTCCTCCATTAAAATCCAGGCCTCAGCCATTTCAGCTCATTACAACACAGAACATTCCCTCTTCTCTCATCCACTGCTCCAGCATTACCTCAGTGGGGCCAACATTTTGAGACCACCCAAGAGAGCTCCAACCCCAGCCTGGGACCTTAACTTTGTATTGGAAAAACTCACTCTACCTCCTTTCAAGCCAGCTGCTACTGCAGACTTAAAATGTATTTCTTGGAAAACGGCTTTCCTTTTAGCAATCAGTTCAGCTAGAACGGTATCTGAATTACAGGCCCTTATGGCAGTGGAGCCTTTCATCATCTTTTATGCGGACAGGGTGTCATTCAGAACCGATCCATCCTTCATGCCCAAGGTCGTGTCCAATGTGGCTCTTAATCAGTCCATTCATTTGCCAACCTTCTTTCCCAATCTACAGAACAAAGGGGAATGGATTCTGCATTCATTGGATGTGCACAGACAACTTAGATTCTACTTGGACAGGACTAAACCTCAAAGAAAATCTGAACTGCTGGTAGCATTTGCTGCAGGGGCAGAGAGGAAGGCTATTTCAAAACAAACCATTTCTAAATGGATAAGCCATTGCATTCATTTCTGCTATAAGCACCATGGAAAACCTATCCCCCAGGGGATCAGACCTCACTCCACCAGGTCTGCATTTACTTCTACAGCCTTTCTCAGAGGTGTTCCTACCAGGGACATCCTAGAAGCTGCTACCTGGAGTTCTGTACATACTTTCACCAAGCATTATCATTTGTCAATTTTCTCTAAATCCAAAGCTGGCTTTGCCACTGCAGTCTTGAAGGGCCTTATAGCTGGCCGTATGCTATCTAAACTCCTCCTCCTCCCAACCATAGCTTTGGCAATCTACCCAAATGTAATGACTGCAACAGTGAAACACGAAGAACATAGTACAGTTATGTACACTTACTATAAATGTAAATGTTGGTGTATTCACTGTTGCAGTCCCGGTTACCCTCCCTCCTGCCCCCTAACTTCTTTTGGCTATACCTCTACTTTCCTTTACTATGCTTAAACGCCATTTTGGTGTATTTGCTTTTTTTTTTGGAGGTATACGTTTGTGTTTTTATGTTTAATTGCTCCCCATTAGGGGGGCACCTGACATCTGGGGCAAGAAAAACTGATGTAATGGCGTCGGCTGCATGTTTTATACCCCTGACGACCTGATGTCATGGAAGAAGGGACAGCAACCGACGCAGGACCCAAGACATAGTTAATCAGGCCGACTGAGGGCAACCTGCAAGCAGATTACCCAAATGTAATGAATGCAAAAGTGAATACACTCGAACATCTACATTTATGGTAAGTGCACACAACTGTACTTTAGCCTATTCACACGCTACAACTGACTACCAACAATATTATCTTTCATCCTTTTTGCATGCATACTGCTGTAATGTAAATAGGAGATGTTAAGTTGTCTATCTCGCCTTCATTCTTGCTGGATGGGTTCGGAGCCGACCTCGGCTCCGACTCGGCCACTCTAAAAGCTCGAGAGTTGGATCCACCGGCTCGAGGCTCCCCTTATATCCCACAATGCTAGGCGAGAGTTACCTCAGATCTCGTTTGCCGCTACAGCTTCGAGGTTGGTTGCTTCTACCGGTTCCTGGTGAGTGTTAGCTTTTCTTCTAAAAGTTACTCTTTTTACCCCTTTTTAAGTTAAATTCTTCTTAGATTAGTGTAGATTATAGAACTTTATCCCCGACCCTATATTTTTCCCGTTTCTTTTCTAAAAGAACCTTTGGTTCTTCCCTTGGGCCTTAGGCCTTCTCTTCCCTAAGGGAGTGTTTGTGTAGTTTACTATAATTTTACTATAATTTTATTGTACTTAAATTCTAGTATTATTACTAAAATTATTATATTTTCTGACAGGGTATAACTGGTGTGTTTGAGTGTGTGTTTGTGTACACCTGTCAGTTAGGCTATGTCTAAAGAAGCAAAGGTCTCCGGATTCAAGAAGTGTGATGCGTGCTGTCAGAAAATGTCTCTGACAGACGCTCACACTTCTTGTGTCTATTGTCTGGGGTTTGCACCTGCAGGACTCCTGTGCTGTTTGCCATGGCTTCAGCCCCAGGGTCCTGCAGGAAAGAAAACAAGCTAATTCTGAGAGGCTTGTTGAAGCCAGAGGATTCCCTGTCTGTCTCAACAGGGAAGCCCTCTAAGGCATCGAGGTCTTCGGCTCCGGCTTCTGAGCCGAGACCTCAGGTTGTTCAACCTTTGCCTTTATCGGCTCCGGCTGGAGCCGATAAGTCTCAGTCCACAGTTTCTGTGGCTCCTCGGCTCGGCTGGAGCCGAGGTTATTGAAGTACCAGTGTCGGCTCGACCAGATCTTGAGCCGACAACTAGAAAGAGATCAAGGTCACCATCTATTGGCTCCGTTCATTCGGCTCCAGGTTCTCCCCTGCTGTCTGAACGGAGCCAAAGGTCTCATTCCTCTAGGTCATCGAGGCTGTCCGATCATGACCTTCAGAGGGTAGTGAGTCGACTACTTAAGTCCGAGGCACTAGCCCAGATGCTTCAGAGCCCGACTCATCAGTCGATGCCTGCCCCGGTCCATCAACTCTTTCCTCCTTCGACTCTTCTGAGTTCGGAGCCGGGTCGCCGGAACCGAGACTGTGATTACCGAGCCGAGACAATTGTCTTCGCCCGTCGTCAGCTCCGTTTTCTTCTTTGGAAGAATCTCGGCGCGGACTTCCTCGTCGGCTCCGAGGGGTGAGTGGCATCGGACCCTTGTCCGACCCCCCTCTCCCTCTCGGGCTTCGGCGCTGGTGAGTTCGGCTCCGACATCGACCTCGAGCCATCACTGTCGGTGCCGAGGGGTTCTTAGCTCTTCGAGCGGGACCTCTGGCTCTGCCTGACAGGGGTGCATTCGAGGTCATGCGGAGTGTGTTAGAGCCAGGCTCTACCCACAGTCGGCTCCGTCCGCCTCCCTCTATGCTGCCTCAGGGTAAGTCGACTCACTCCCTCATCCCGGACCGCAGAGAGCCAGCTCCTCAGGAACCCCTGTGGGATTTCATCCTCTTCCGAGGCCTCTCCTGATTTGGCAGAAGAGCCCCTCGGAAGAGGAAGTGCAAGAGGAAACACATTGACTCACCTGAGTCTATCACGTCAGACACAGATCTGGATGATTCTGAGGGTTCCCCGTTCCCCTTCTGAAGATGTCTCATTTGCAGACATTCTGGAGATCCTGAAACAGAGGGGAAATTGGCCAGCCCTCAACCCTTCGGAGGACGAATCTGTGTATCTTGAGGCGTTTGGCTCTCGTCCTTCCACCTCCTGGGTGTCCCCCTTCGACCCCCTCATGCAGGTGGTTGCTAAGAAGGCATGGACGGCTCCTGATTCAGTGGACCCCACTCCCAGGAGACCCTCCAAATTCATCACAGCTCCATCAGACAAGCAATTTTTATCAAAAGGAGTTTCTGTGGATGCTATGGTGGTAGCTGCCGCCACAAAGAAGGAACTGGCTGATCCTTCAGTGCCTGTCCATCCACCTAACAAGGAATCTAGGTCCATGGATAGGTACGGGAAGCGGATGTTCTCCTCAGCGACATTTACCATGCGTTCGCTGAATTACCTGTGCCATTTCACTCGTCTTCAAAGGGACTTGATCAAGGAAGCGAGTGAAATGTTAAAGGACCCTACAGCTGCGGGTTTCAAGAGAAAATGAACACGCAGCTGGCTACCCTTAATTCCATATCCAACTCCTCCATGCCTCCTCTCTTATGCGGCCGATGGAGCGAGCAGAGCCGCAGGGACAGGGGTAGCCTTACGTAGGCACGCCTGGATGCGGCTATGCAACTTTGCGGAACCTTTCAAGACGTCTTTCACGAACTCCCCTTTGATGGATCATCTCTCTTTGGTCCTCAAGTGAAAGAAACCCTGACTAGGTGCGAGACTGATGGCAAGACCCTTTCTGCCGTCGGAGTCCGTTTTTCGACTCCTTCTAGGCCTTACCCCAAAGGCCAGAAGGGTGGGAAGATGTGGTTCCGTAAACAATCTCAAGGGACTTCGCCTGACGCACAGAGTCGTTTTCCTACCAAAGGCAGAGGTGGGAATAACAATGGTAGACGTCGCCCTAGGGGCAGGGGGTCCAGAACCAGGGCAATCGGGAAGCCTTTCCTGACAAACCCTTTCAGCATCCCTGAGGTGTTGCCCGACTGCCCATCTTCGGAGGCAGTCGAGGGAAGATTGTCACTGTACCCAGAAGCCTGGCTATCCCTGACTCAAGACAAATGGGTACAGTCCATCATTTCGAAGGCTATTCTATCCCCTTTCTTCGCTTTTCCAAATCAGTCAAAAAATCCCTTCCAGATGTTCCACCGCTCAAAGGGATATAGCAGCTTTGGAAATTTCAAAACTGCTTGCAAAAAGAGCAATTCAGTCAGTGCCAGCAGACCAACAAGGATCCGGAATCTACTCAAGGTTCTTTTTAGTTCCAAAGAAAACAGGGGACTGGAGACCGATTTTGGATCTCAGTGTCTTGAACAAATCAGTCAAGAAAACAAGATTTCGGATGGTCACACTGCAATCCATTCTTCCCCTTTTGGGCAAAGGAAACTGGATGTGCTCTATAGACCTTCGGGATGCGTACTATCACATAAAAATGAACAGACGCTCCAGAAGATTCCTCCGCTTCAGGCTGGGAACCAGTCATTTTCAGTTCAGGGCCCTGCCCTTTGGTCTCACCACTGCCCCCCGGGTGTTTACCAAATGTATGGCAGTGGTAGCTTCTCACCTGAGACGTCAAGGATTCCAGGTGTTTCCATATTTGGACGACTGGCTTCTCACAGCTCCCACCAAGCATCTCCTTCTGATGGCCAGAGATTATACTTTTCGCGTTTGTCAAAAACTGGGTATTTCAATAAATTGCGAAAAGTCTGTTTTGTCGCCTTGTCGTACTATTACCTACATAGGCACAAATTTAGATACTATAAACATGTCTGCAACGCTAACGAACCAAAGGATATCAGACATTCACAAATTGGTGTCACTTCTTCTCAACAACAACAGAGCCAAAGCCAGGTTAGTTCTAAAGGTGTTGGGAATCATGGCAGCGCCATACCTCTCCTCCCATTGGCCAGATACCACATGCGGATCCTTCAGTGGATGCTTTTTTCTCAATGGTCATACCAGGAACTTCCAATGTCTCACACCATTATGATCACGCAAGCGTGCAAAAGCATCTCATGTGGTGGATGTCTTCCCCAGCTCCTGTCGGAAGACCATTTGTTCCACCTCCTCCGGTTGCTACTCTGACAACGGATGCCTCCCTGATCGGGTGGGGGGGGCATTATCAGGGCAGGACAGTCCAGGGCACATGGCAACCAAACGAATGCCACTTGCACATAAATGTTCTGGAGATGAGAGCAGTGCTTTTAGCGTTGCAAGCCCTTCAAGACTCTCTTCCCTTGGGAACGATTGCAATCCAGACAGACAATATGTCTGTAGTGTGGTACATCAACAAACAAGGCGGAACCAGATCATACCCCCTGTGTCGAGAAGCACTCAGACTGTGGCAATGGGCGATTTCTTCTCAGCGTTTTCTGATAGCAACGCACATCCCCGGGAAGTCCAATCATATTGCAGACAAGTTGAGCAGAGCTATACTCATGCCTCACGAGTGGTCTCTGAAAGACTCTGTAGTGAGAGAGATATTTCTCAAGTGGGGTCAGCCTTGCTGCGATCTTTTTGCTACTCCCCAAAACAGCAAGTGCAGAGAATACTTCACTCTATTCCCTTTACCAGGCCAACCCAGCAGAGACGCTCTAGTCCAAGTTTGGCCCCGGGGACTTCTGTATGCATTTCCTCCTTTCCCTCTGATCTCTCAAGTAATACAGAAAGCTATCGCTCAGAAGGCCTCATTGATCCTCATTGCTCCTTACTGGCCTCGACAAGTGTGGTTCCCCTTTCTACATCGTTTTCTCTTGGAGCGACCGTGGAGTCTGGACCTAGTTCCAGATCTTTTGATCCACCAGTCGGGTCAGTTTCATCGCTCCCTCCGCTCTCTGAACCTCACTGCTTGGTTCCTCCAGTTCCAACCGTAGCCAGGCTTCCTCAATTATCTCACTCGGTTAGAGATATATTGATAGCTTCCCATAAATCTTCCACTCGAAAGATTTATTTGAGTAAGTGGAAACGCTTCTCATATTGGGCACAAGGAAAGGACATAGATCCTTTCACCGCTTCCATCCAACTAGTCCTTGATTTTCTAGCTGAACTCTTCCATGCAGGTTCATCTCCATCTACCCTTAAGGTTCAATTGGCAGCTATTTCTAATTTTCATGTGGGCATTTCTGAATCTGCCCTAATGTCCCACAAACTTTGCAAAGCCTTTTTGAAAGGAGTTTTTCTTCTCAGACCTCCTATAAGAAATCCTCCTTCTCCTTGGGACCTAAATTTAGTTCTTGCTTCTTTGATTCTTTCCCCTTTCGAACCTGCAGCTTTATGTTCCTTGAAATTATTATCATGGAAAACTCTCTTTCTGGTGGCTATCACATCAGCTAGAAGAATTTCAGAACTTCAAGCACTCAGTTGTCGTTCTCCTTATCTTTTGTTCCATAAGGACAGAGTTTCCTTACGAACTAACCCGTCCATTTTGCCTAAGGTGGTTTCAACATCAAATCTAAACCAAAGCATTGACCTCCCTGTCTTTTTCCCAGAGTATTCAAATAGGTCTGAACAAAAATTACACTGCCTGGATGTTCATCGTCAATTAAGGTACTACTTGGACAGGACGAAACAATTCAGAAAATCTGATCAGCTGTTTGTCTCCTATGCGGAAAGCAGAAAGGGACTTCCAGTTTCAAAGGTATCATTGTCCAGATGGCTAACCTCTCTGATTACCCTTGTTTGAGATTAGACACCAAAAACTGCCTAATAAACCTAAAGCCCATTCCACCAGAGCTTTGGCTACTTCTTTAGCCTTCCAAGACAGACTGCCTATTGACACCATTTGTGCAGCGGCTACGTGGGCTACTCCTCACACTTTTATTTCCCATTATAAGTTGGATTTAGCTTCTAGGCATAGAGCTAATTTTGGTTCCACTGTTCTCAGGAGTCTGTTCCGTTAGGCCACCCGGGACAAGGTGCTAGGGACGCGGTCCCATCCAGCAAGAATGAAGGCGAGATAGACAACTTAACATATAGAAGTTATGTTCTTACCATAACGTTCCATGTTAGTTGTCTTCTTCTCGCCTTCTTCTTGCGTCCCACCCTCCTTCCCCCTGGCCTGGACAGACCTAGAGGAGTTGTGATCGTGACCTCTCTTTCTACCACCTCTTTCTTAGTCATATGCTATTATGCATATTTCTTGTTTCAGGATGTAGATCACCCTTCTTTCTTCCTGTTGTTAGAGGTGGATTCTGTTTTACAGTTATACTGTTACTGTTATAAGCTGGGGTTAGCTTACAAACGAGATCTGAGGTAACTCTCGCCTAGCATTGTGGGATATAAGGGGAGCCTCGAGCCGGTGGATCCAACTCTCGAGCTTTTAGAGTGGCCGAGTCGGAGCCGAGGTCGGCTCCGAACCCATCCAGCAAGAAGGCGGCGAGAAGAAGACAACTAACATGGAACGTTATGGTAAGAACATAACTTCTATTTATGAACGTCTTTTTTTTTTTTTGTAAATGTTAGTAAATAGCATATTTTCATCTTTTAATACTATAACATCTAAATATTTGATATGTATTAACCTCAGCAGTAAAATGTAAATGGGTATTAATACTATTTAAATAAATAAATTCTTTGAGACTATTGACATCTCCTCAACATAAGAGAAAAACATCTTCAATAAAACGTGTAAGAAATACAATATTCTCATTGCATTTACTATTTAGAATATTAACCCTTTCCCAACCTTGCATAAATAAGTTGGCATAACTGGGAGCCATGGCTGCTCCCATTGTCACACAATTGACTTGATGGTATATGCTGTCATAAAATTCAAAATAATTATAACTTAAGATTATATCTAACATTTCAACCAATAAATCTACCATATTTCTTGAATAAATCTTTGAATTCAACAGCTCAAATCTAACTGCCTCTAGCCCTGCTTCATTTGGAATCACAGTATATAGAGACTGAATATCCAAAATGACCATTAAATCATCAGGAGAAATGTTTAAAGTTTCAACTTTATTTTTAAAAACAAAAGTATCTTTAATAAATGATGTTATGTGATCCTATCTCGCCTACATTCTGACTGATGGGTTCGGAGCCGATCCTTGGCTCTGACTCGGCACGCTTATGCCAAAGAGCGAAGTCTCTTATTGGCTGAGCTTACTATATCCCAGGATGCACCACTACCAGTCCCCCAGATCTCGTTTGCCGCTAACAAGCAAAGACGTGGTCTCGAGCTTGGCTGAGCTAAGTAGTGTTTTTTTCACTTACTTTCCTGTCAGGGATTTCCTAAAATTCAACAAAAAACTGTTTTAACAGCTATCTCGTGTTTTTTGTGTATGAGTGAATATTTTTTGTGGTAAAATATTTGTGTGGTGATTGTGTATTGTATGACTAGAGGTCCCATTTGAGTTCAAGGGCCTTCCCCTGTCAGTCCGTTGTCATTCAAGTCCCGTTTTATTTTAGGGTTTTTGGATACCTTTAGTTGTTTTTCTATTGTGTCAGTCTTGTTTAAAGAAAAAGAAAAAGGAAAAGAAGAATTTTTTCTGTAATAGTTAGTGTGTTTGCTGTTCACCAGTTTGGTTGCCATAATGTCACAGGCTCCTAGGCCTTCAGGGTTTAAGAAGTGCACTAAGTGTAGTTTCAAGATGTCAATTACAGATGACCATTCTCTCTGTGTGTACTGTTTGGGCGCCAAACATTTGCAGGAGTCCTGTAGCCTAGCGTGTGCCACGCGTTTTCCTCGAGGGTCCTCCAAGAGAGGAAAAATAAACTTATTTTAAAAGGCCTTATTAAACCCTCATTTGAAGAGGCATTAGCTTCCTCTCCTTCTCCTGCAAAGAAGAAAAGGGCGTCGGCTCCGACCAGCCCGTCGGATCCGACCGCCAAAAGACATAGGCAGGCTTCTCCTTTGGCTCCACGGACTTCGGAGCCGAGGGCGGAACGGTCTGCCTCGATGCCTCCAGCCTCGACTCCTCTGGGTTCGGAGCCGACGGCTGGGGCCTCGAGAGGCGGGTCATCTTCATCGGCTCCACTGATCTTGGAGCCGATGAAGGTTGTCCGCTCAGACACTTCCTCCTCGGCACCGAAGCCCTCTTCGGCACCGATGGAAATTGGTTTGGACACTCCTTCGGCGCCGATAATTATCGAGTCGATTCGGAGCCGGTCCCCTAGTCCCTTGGAGCTGTTAGAGAGGCCTACTCGGACCCGTTCGGTCTCTTCCAGGTCATCAAGGATGTCAGATTCGGACATAGACAGGGTACTCCAAAGACTTTTCCAGTCCCCAGTCTTTCAGAAATTTGTTTCGGCTCCGACCCAATTGGCTTCGGAGCCGATAGCCCATTCCATTGCCATTCCTCCTCGGACCGCCGGCTCCGTGGAGCAGGTGCTGATGGAGCCAGTGGAGATCCTAGGGTCGGCTCCGACCCTTACTCCAACCCGGCCTTCGGGTCCGAGTTTGCACACGGACTTCTTCGGCCGGGCCGGGTGACGTTTGGGACCAATGCTGTCTGTTCCAAGCCTCCTCTCGGTGCTGCCGCGGGACTTCCGTCTGCTATCATGGCTCGGAGACTGGACCCTCCCAGGATTCTGGGGTCCGGCCTTCAGAGCTATGAGGAGTGCCTTGGCCAAATCTTCTTCGGCCATCTCTACGGCTTTACCGGCACCTTCCCTGGGCATGGAGACTGGGTCTTTGGCAGTTCCCCTGTCTCTAGGCAGCGGAGCCCTGGGGCCTGAGGTTACCCCCACTGGGGGTTCCCCTCCTCCTGAGGGTCTTTCGGAGTTGTCTTCGGAGGAGCCCCCAAGGAAGAGATTGTGCAAGAGGAAGCACGTGGACTCCCCCGATGAGTCTCTTACATCGGACACTGATCTTGATGATGCAGAGGGGTCCCCAAAGTCGTCCTCTGATGATGTCTCATTTGCAGACATTCTAGAGATCCTCAAGCAACGAGGCGGCTGGAATTCCAAACCCCCCTCCGCTGATGAGTCGGTGTTCCTCAAGGCCTTCGGGGCTCAGCCCTCCGCCTCCTGGGTGTCTCCGCCCTTCGACGAGCTCCTGGATTTGGTTTGTCGGAGGGCGTGGGAACATCCAGATACTGTGGAACCAGTGCCTTCTCGCCCTAACAAATTTTTGTCTGCCCCACCCGAGAAGGAGTTCTTACGAAGGCGTGGCTGTAGATGCCATGGTGGTGGCATCTGCTACCCAGCAGGACATGGCAGAGGCTTCAACGTCCGTCCATCCTCCTAATAAGGAGTCGAGGAGCATGGACCGCACGGAAGCACACCCTGACTTCAGCGGCCTTTACTCTGAGGTCCCTGAATTATTTGGCACATTTCACCAGACTACAGAGGGATCTGGTCAAGGAGCTCTCAGACTCCCTCTCAGGTAACCTACCTGAGCAGCTAGCCCAGTCGGTTAGCTCTCAGTTGGCTATCCTTACCTCTATTTCTAACTCGTCCATGAGGCTCATTTCATATGTGGCGAAGGCGGGCAGAGCGGCAGGCACAGGCGTGGCTCTCTGAAGACAAGCCTGGCTCCGTTGTGTCATTTCTCGGAGGCCTTCAAGTCTTCCTTTGCCGACGCCCTTTGATGGGTCCTCCTTGTTTGGACCCAAGGTAAAAGACACTCTTACCCGCTGTGAGCAGGAGGGAAAGACTTTATCTGCCGTAGGAGCACAATTTTCCACTCCCTTTCGGCCTTATCCCAAGGCTAAAAGAGGAGGGAAGATGTGGTTCCGCAAATCACAGAAATTCTTTCCTCAACAGCAGGAAGATTCCCCTTCCAGAGGCAGAGGACGGGGAAATTTTTCTGGGAGACGCCGTCCCAGAGGCGGCAGAGGCCCCCGCAACACTGGAGACCGCGAGTCCTTTCGTGGCTCTTCAGCCTCCCACACTCCATGAGGGATTGCCCGGCTGTGCTGCTCGAGCCAGTCGGGTGCCGCTTTGCCAAGCACCTAAAAGCCTGGGAGTCTATTACTCAGGACAGATGGGTGCTTGGATTATTGCCGGAGGTTACTCCATTCCCTTCACACGCCCACCCCACGGTCCAAAAAAATCCCGGACCCACCACCCAGTCAAAGGGAAATTGCAGCCGTAGAAGCTTCAAAGCTGCTAGAAAAAGGAGTCATCCAACCGGTCCCCACAGACCAGATGGGATCCGAAAATTACTCAAGGTTCTTTTAGTGCCAAAAGACAGGGGACCTCACACCCATTTTGGATCTCAGCAATCTATACCAGTCCGTCATGAACTCCAAATTCGGAATGGTCACTTTACAATCCATTCTCCCATTGTTGGAGAAAGATGTTTGGATGTGCTGCATAGATCTCAAGGACGCCTATTATCACATACCGATACATCAGGCGTCCAGGAGGTATCTGCGCTTCAGCCTGGGAGACAGTCATTTCCAATTTTGTGCACTGCCCTTTGGTCTCACCACAGCCCCCAGGGTGTTCACCAAGTGTTTGGCAGTAGTGACTGCTCACCTGAGGAGTCTCTGATTCCAAGTGTTTCCCTATCTGGACGACTGGCTCCTGACTGCCACCACCAGGCATCTACTACTAGAGAACCTACAAGCCACCATCTCCCTGGGTGCTTCCCTGGGAATTGCATTCAACTGGTCAAAGTCTGTCTTGCTGCCTTCTCAGCGCATAAGATTCATAGGAGCAGAGATAGACTCAAAATTAATGCGAATCTTCCTTCCTACCGAAAGGATACAAACATTACAAGATCAAGTCCGAGCCCTGCTTCTAAGATCCAAAGCCCCAGCCAGGATGGTCCTGCAACTTTTAGGTTCAATGTCTGCCACGGTTCTCCTAGTTCCTCTGGCAAGGTTGCACATGAGGATTCTCCAGTGGCTGTTATCGACACAATGGTCTTTTCAGGATCTCCCCCTCAATCATCACATACTGATTACAGAAACGTGCAAACGGGACCTCCGCTGGTGGCTTCTGCCATCCAATCTGAATCAGGGAAGACCCTTTGTTATACCCCCTCCGGTGGCCACCTTGACAACGGATGCCTCCCAGACGGGGTGGGGGGGGGGCATTGTCTGGGCAGGTCAGTTCAGGGTTCTTGGCTTCCAAACGAAACATTTCTCCATATCAATGTGTTGGAAATGAGGGCTGTACTTCTGTTCCTACAAGCCCTCCACAAGTTTCTCCCTCAAGGCATTATCGCCATCCACACAGACAACATGTCGGTGGTCTGGTATCTAAACAAACAAGGAGGGACCAGATCTTACCCCCTTTGCAGAGAGGCCATGAGGGTGTGGGAATGGGCAGTGGCTACCAAGCGCTTCCTGGTAGCGACCCACATTCCAGGCAAATCCAATGTATTGGCAGACAGACTGAGCAGGACTATTCTCTCTCCTCACGAGTGGTCTCTGAACGAGACAGTAGCAGCTCAGATTTTCAAAAGATGGGGGATTCCGTGCTGCGACCTGTTTGCAACACCACGAAACACAAAGTGCAAAAGGTTCTTTTCCTTGACCCCGCGTCAAGGGGAGGCAGCTACGGATGCTCTAGTCCAACCTTGGCCAACAGGACTGCTTTATGCTTTCCCTCCGATTCCACTCCTTCCCAAAGTCATCCAGAAAGCTTCCCAATTGGGGTCCACAATGATTCTAATTGCTCCGTACTGGCCTCGTCAGGTATGGTTCCCCTACCTACAGAAATATACTCTGGACGGTCCTTGGTTCTTGGATCTAATTCCGGACCTTCTGGTTCATCAGTCGGGACAACAGCACCAGTCCCTTCACACTTTGAAATTAACAGCTTGGCTCCTCCACTTCCGACTTTAGTCAGAAATCACACCTTGGACCCGGAAGTTATTCACATTTTATCTTCAGCCCACAAACCCACCACTAAGAAATTGTATCACAGTAACTGGAAGAGGTTTGCTATCTGGGCTCAACTCAGAGGCTTAGACCCTATTACTGCCCCGATACCAGAGGTCTTGAAATTTTTAACATCCTTGTTTAATCAAGGATCTTCAGTCTCTACTATTAAAGTCCAACTAGCAGCTATCTCCAAATTTCACGATTCCATAGATCCACCGTTGATGAGCAGCAGATTATGTAAAACTTTCATGAAAGGTGCTGTGCTTTTAAGATCCCCAGTTTTTCATCCTGCGCCTCCGTGGGATCTTGATTTGGTACTTCGTGCCTTAACATCTTCACCCTTTGAACCGGCTGCTACATGTGAGTTGAAATATCTGTCTTGGAAAACTGCCTTCTTAATTGCAATTACCTCTGCAAGAAGAGTTTCAGAACTTCAAGCCCTATCTATCAAACCACCGTACTTGATTTTTCACAAGGATAGCGTATCACTTAGACCTAATCCATCTTTTGTCCCAAAAGTTTGCTCTAATCTCTGTCTCCAACAATCTTTAGAGCTACCAGTTTTCTTTCCAAAATTTTCAAACAAAGCGGAATACACCTTCCATACATTGGATGTTCACAGGCAATTGCACTTCTATCTAGATAGGACTCAACAAATTCGGAAAACAGATCAATTGTTTGTGTCCTTTTCAGATAATAAACTGGGTAAAACCATCACTAAAGCTACTATTGCCAAATGGATCAGCGATTGCATAACTCAAGCTTATTTCTCTTCAAATAAACAACTTACAACATCTGTCAAAGCTCACTCTACTAGAGCTATGGCTACCTCTATTGCATTCCATTCCAAGCTCGCTATTTCTGAGATTTGTGCTGCGGCTACTTGGTCCAACCCGCACACTTTCATTTCCCACTATAAATTGGATGTGGCATCTAAAGGACGAGCATCATTTGGTTCCACGGTACTCAGGAGTGTTTTCCAGTGAGCCACCCAGGATTTAGGTGCTAGGGACGCTGTCCCATCAGTCAGAATGTAGGCGAGATAGGATCACATAACATCTTTTAGTTATGTACTCACCATAACTTCAGATGTTTGGGATCCATCTCGCCTACATTCCTAATACCCACCCTCCTTCCCCCTGCCTTGGAGATCAGAAGAGATTGAGCGGTTTGAGTTCTACTGTTTTTATCTTGTATCATCTGTCAATGTTATATAAGCAGTGCATGTGTGTGTGCATGTATGCGGACAAACTAGATCTGGGGGACTGGTAGTGGTGCATCCTGGGATATAGTAAGCTCAGCCAATAAGAGACTTCGCTCTTTGGCATAAGCGTGCCGAGTCGGAGCCGAGGATCGGCTCCGAACCCATCAGTCAGAATGTAGGCGAGATGGATCCCAAACATCTGAAGTTATGGTGAGTACATAACTAAAAGTTTCCCCTTTTTCTACCACTTTTTGTAAATGCCCATCTACATAAATGGCTAAGGCCTCAGTTTTGCTTTTCACACTAGACACTATTGGCCTAAGTGGTGGCTCATCCAAGCACTTATGTATCTTTGGTAGATACGACTTAATTTTGGACTGTGTATTCCCAAACATTTTCTAATAGAGTCAGTAATTCTGTTAGTGTAGAACCATTCCTCAATAATAGAATCAATCAAAGAAAAATTTTTTTTGACTTCCCTAAATGAAGCCTTCTTATAAAATCTGGTATCTGACAGCATGTCATGCATCTTACATTCATAAATGGCTCTGTTAAACACAACCAATGCTCCCCCTTTGTCAGCTTTCGTTATTAATATTTCATTATTATTAAGCAAGCCTTTAAAAATCATATTTTCATATGAACTTAAATTATAATACTTATGACAAGGCTTTTTATTAAACATTTCAATCGGTTGAAATTCTGATGTCATTAAAACACTTCCAATTCCTTTTTTAGGGGTGGGTTAAAAATACTAGGCTTTTAAAATTCATTCGTTGTATTATTATTGCCATTAAATAACAATGAGAAATTCAGTTTCCTAACAGTCTGTAAGTGAATTCATAGTTTCACATTTGTCAGCTCTTTAACTTGGCACAAAGTTCCATCCCTTTGGCAGAACAGAGCACATCTCTTCACTTAATAGAAGCGATGTCAAATTAACAATTTTGAATCTATAATCAACGGTACCTATTATCTCCATTGTTGGTTTTTCCCTTTCTTCCAGTTCTTTTGTTGAAAGTTGTTCCTGTAATTCCTGTTTGGTTTGCAGTTGGCAGCTGTAATTTCGGCCCATGTTCTCGTACCTTGTTCCACTTGTTGATAAACTTGTATCGGCTGCTGTGCCAAACTGACCTGAAAATTTGGAACCTTAACCTGTGTTCCAGAATTAGGAATACTTTGACTATTTTGTACTGAAGAAATGCTGTTAGCATTACAGTTTCCACCATTTCTGGCTGCTAAACACACAGACCTCAAGCGAATTTTCGTCACTTGGAACACAGCTCATGTTAACTTCCTGGTTGTCAGAAACATTCTGATTGGGTACGGCTGCTTGTTGCTTAATTATTGGAGCTGGATAAGCAACACCTCGTTCATATTCATCATGATCACACAAAAACTTTAGTTTTCCTTTTCTTAAGGATCTCATTCTCCTTGATAAATTTGTCCTGAATTAAACAAAATTTTGCCTCAGAGTTTTCATTAGAGACTGTATCTTTTAAGTGGAAAAAAGCATCTTGAATTTTATTACTTAGTCTCCATTTTTTGCCTATTATACGTGGTTAACATCTCAAAATACTGGAGAACAATTTTCCGATTCAAATCAATCCACTTTTTGATTAAATCATTATCCATAGTATCCACAGTGGGCATAACAGTAATTCTTAGACCCTTATTTTCAAAGTAAACTTAAGCCCAAGGAAACTAATGTAAAGTTTGGGATGTACAAATGTTTTAATTGCAGGTTGTGTAATTATTCATTAACTGATAGTTTGGAAGTTGATATTAATGGTTTTATTTATAAATTTAGGAAGTATTTCACCTGTAAAAGTAAATTTATTGTTTGCGCCAGTCATGCCCCTTATTTATGTAGGATGCACCAGTAGGGTGCTTTATAAATGAATATATGAGCACAAGCATGCTGTGGAGATGGGCAATACAAAAATGCTGTTGCCAAGCATTACCTTAATAAGAAATGTGTGGTGAATTTTAAGGTTTTAGTTTTGGAAGATGTACCTAACTATGAAAAAATATTTGATGCTGAAGATGAGCTCAGCTGGTGTGAATATAGGTGGCAAGTCAGGCTAAATGCCTGCTTTCCACCAGGATTGAACAACAGAGATGATTTTGTTGCCTACTGAAAGCGAAAAGGCTTAAAGCACTGAAGGGGTAAATTTGTGTGAATACTATGTAATATGTGATTGGTGCACTAACTATTTAAATATGTTGGTTTGTTTTTGTAACATTATTCAGTCTGAAGTATATTTTTTGCTGTTTCTACCTGTGCGACCTTTTCTTGCTGTAAACGAAGTTTAAACTGCTATTTTATCTGTATTGAGCATTTTTATTACCTGCACTTAAGTTAAAGTTTTGTTTGTTTAATTTTACTGTTGAGGCTGCCCACTCAAGTGTGCTAGCCTGTGCATTTAATATATTGCTGCTTCCCTGCATTTTTCTGTAGTTTTCTTACAAAAAAAAAATATCATTGTTTTCCCGCCTTTCCTTGACTAGAATACTCCAGTATACAGGCTTTGCTGTACTCTGGTCTTTGGGGACAGTTCCTGTGTTGCCCATTGCCTTACTTGGATAGAAGGAAGTTTCTTTGCTCACCAGTGGGAGTGGGGAGCCTTGAGCAGCCTATCTGTCCCTGAAGGAGTGACCTCAGCACAAGATCTAGTAGTAATTGGTCCTTTTGGACCATTTCTAGCTCTTTTGAAGTTCCCTGTATAAAAATCCGCATTTGCGCGGCTTTGCGAGATTGTGCGCATAGCGCAGCGCCGGTTAAACGAGTTTAAACTATTTCTGACTCCGCCAAGTCTGCTCTTCAGTTTTTCCCTTAAAACTGCTCTGCCTTCAATAAAATCAGTGTATTCTCTATCTAAAAAGCCCAGCACTTGATCCTAAAGCATTTTTACACAGGTAAAGCACTCTTGAACAAAAGAAAGCACTACATCCACCTACAATCCCCTTGAGTACCCATTTCCCTTTAGGTCCTTTCTGACTCAGCACTCAGCAATCCCTTACACTATTCTAGCATGTCGAGAGGTCAATTACTGGCATCCTCTCCAGTCCAGCTGGTGAATCTGGGAATCTTGAGGCAATGTTATAACTGCCTCATGTACACGGACAACCCTCTCCTCCTCCCAACAAATACATGTGAGAGATGCAACTATATAGCGAAACTGGAGGCTGAGCTCTCTCTACTCAGTACTGGCAAGATCAGCCAGGAGGAGAAGGTAACCACAGACACCACAAACCCAGTCTCACATAGACCAAACACATGAATCCACAAAGACATACTCAGAGGCTCTAATTAAAAATCTACCAAAACAACAGAGGCCTCCAAAGCAGACATCCAAGAAACCACTACCTCAAAACATAGCACATGCAACACACATTTCTCAAAGTCAGTGTACCAAATAGTCACAGCCCTTAAGGCCTAACAACATGCCTGATACACTTGTAATAGGTGACTCTATAGTCAGACACACTGACGTCCCACTCACCAGACTGAACAAGGAAAAGGTTACAGTAAGCTGTCTGTCGGGTGCTAGAATCCGCCACATAACACAAGCACTCAGGTCACTCCAAAGCAAGTACAAATATGACTCTGTCATTGTCCATGCCGGCGTGAATGACCTGAGACGTACCTCCCTGGACTACATGAAAAGAGACATAGAGGAGCTCTCGGATTATGTAGCCCAGGCTGGTATGACCCTGATCCTGAGCAGCATCTTACCCTCACCAAGAATGATGCCACAGTACAAAGACAAAATGATCAGCTTTAATAATTGGCTCAATTGCTGGTGTCATTCTAGGGGGATCCAATGTCTGTCTGCTTGGGATGACATGCTTGACAAGCCACGCTGCTTCGCAAGGGACGGCTTGCACCTGTCACCCCTAGGCTTCCGGATATTGGCAAAGGCTCTTGCCACCCCCATAGTGCCTTTTTTAGGCAAGGCTCAAAAAACAAACCCACCTCCCTAGAAAACACAAGTGGAAAAAAGCTAAGGGTAATGCTGCTCAATGCCAGAAGTCTAAACCTCAAGATGCAGGCTCTCGAAGCCCTCCTCAGTATGGAGAGCATCGATGTCTGTGCAGTGACTGAAACCTGGTTCAAGGCTCCTGAGAGCACCCCAGCACTACCAAGTTATAACTCGTATCATGCTTTTCGGCCCCAAAACTTGGACCGAACCACAAAGGGAGGGGGAGTGTCCATATTCATCAAATATACCCACACCTCCAGGATAGTGGCAACGCACGAAACATCGGAGACCATCCATGTGCAACTAACTGTAGGCAAAACTGCCCTACAGTTTGTAGCATGCTACAGACCACCCTCTCAAACTCAGGAACCCCACTCAGCCTTCCTGAAGACACTGGAGAGTATGAATGTCTCTCCAAATACCATCATATTGGGAGACTTCAACTACCCAAACATAGACCGGGAGCATTACTCAAGCCCCAACACCCTAGCCCAAAAGTTCCTAGAATTCATAAACTCAAATGTGATGGAACAACTAGTCACCACTCCTACAAGAGGAGATAATATACCAGATCTGATCATCACAAACATGGGGACACAATGCTCCATACCATAAGTAATACCCCTCACTGGTGAGATCAGACCATAAACTAATCTCACTGGAAATCCACATCCCGCCCCCACCCCCAGCACAAAAGACCATAGTGAGGAACTTCTCAAAAGCTGACTTCACACTTCTTAAGACTGAAGTGGTATCCTTCAAGGCCCCTGGGCCAGTGGAAACCACAGCCCATACCGCTGAATCCTTTATAAATGCCTTCTACGGACAGCTTCAGGAATGCATGGATCATGCAATCCCAAATAAAACCAAGACCCTCTTCCCCCAAAGGCAGGCGTCCTGTCTGGTGGACCCCAGCCATAAACAAACTTTACAACAGGAGGAGGAAGCTACTACAGGACAGAGAAAAATCCCCAAAAGGGAAGGCATCTCTGATCACTACTAGCAAAAAACTACGATCACTCATAAAATCATCCAAGGCCAACTTTGAGAGAGAAATCGCAAAAGACACTAAAGATAATCACAAGGCCTTATTTAGTTATGTTAGAAACCTGAGTGGAAACTCCCAGATATGCTCAGAGTTAGTTCAAAATGACAATACACTGAACCCACAGATATTGCCAACATACTGGCAGACAGGTTCAGTGCAGATCCCCCCCCCCCCAAAAGAAATATCTGTCCCAGCTGAATGTAGCCTCCCTGACATCACAGATGTCCAGGTGAGAGCCGCCCTCTCCAAAGCTAAAAACACAGCATCAATGGGACCAGACGGTGTCCCAGGTTGCTTGCTACATGAACTCCAAGAGGAACTAAACTCTCACATAAGGCTGCTGTTTAATCTTAGCCTTACTACAGGATACATACCCAAAGAATGGCGTACAGCAGCAGTGGTTCCACTCCGCAAAGGAGGTGCTTCTACGTTCCCTGGAAATTACCGCCCCATAAGCTTGACGAGCCTGGTCTGCAAATCTATGGAGAGGATCATTATGGAACTCATAAACAAAGACATTGGTGACCTACAGACACTTGATCCTACCCAATTCGGCTTTAAGGGCAGATCCTGCCTTTTGAACCTAGACCTTATTTGAAACTGTCACTAAGGCCATTGATGAGGGAAAGGCAGTTCACACAGCCTACCTTGACCTTGCAAAAGCCTTCGACACAATACCCCACTCGGGCATCATAGACAAGCTCACCAGCTTAAATGTAAACCCATATGTCATAAGATGGGTTGCAAACTGGCTCAAGGACAGAACCCACAAGGTCATAATTGCTGGAGCCATGTCAGACTCTAAGCCAGTCACAAGTGGTGTCCCACAGGGCTCTGTTCTGGGACCCCTCTTGTACGGCATTTATTTCTCAGAAGTACAAGCAAACAGAGGAGGATTGTGGCTGACAAAGTTCGCAGATGACTGCAAGCTGGGCGCCATAATCGATACTCCAGCGGACACTAGCATCCTTCAGAAAGACCCCACAGAAACGGATAACTGGTGCCAGAGCCATAGCCTTAAACTGAACGCCAAAAAATGTATAGTTATACACTTTGGGAAAAACGAAGTACCCACAAATTACCACATAGGTGGTAATCCATTAATTACGGAAGAAGTAATCAGGGACCTAGGAACCCAAGTTGACAGTGACCTCTCATTTGATATCCACATTGCCAAGGTGGTTAGAAAGACCTTCTATATTGCCCACCTTATTATGAAAGGATTCACATCTAGATCAAGAGAGGTCATTGTGCCCCTATACTCTTCCCTTATCAGACCCATGCTTGAGTACAATGCCCCATTTGGCATGTACCTTACCCGGCACCTGCAGCAGTTAGAAAGACCCCAGAAGTACCTCACCAAGAGGATCAAGGGTCTCAAACATATGTCATATGCTGCCAGATTGAAGAAACTCCAGCTCTATTCAGTCGCATACCGCCTACTCAGAGATGATCTATGCTTGACGTCTAAGGCCATGTCCAATCCGGAATTAATGGACATGCTCCACCTAAACAAATCCAAATCCACCAGAGCCGTGAGAGACTTGAACCTCAACACAGAAATAAATAGGACATGCTGGAGGGACAGATTCTTAAACCAGAGGCTCCCTACACTCTGGAACAGAATCCCAGTCCATGTTAGGCAGAGCCCCTCACTGACTCTCTTCAAGAGAAATCTTGACGAGTGGATGGGAGATCGTAGGTTTACCCCGGGGGTCATCTCTGTGTCACTTCTAGACAGAGGCACTGTAAACTAAACCCTAAATGGGCACAGTTATCATTCCAGGGGGACCCTAAATGGGCACAGTTATCATTCCAGGGGGTGGCTGAAGCCACACACACTCTGGCTAGGCTTATAAATGCCCTAGGGCAGATAGCCTAGTATGAACCTATGAACCTAAGAAGTCACAGTTGATGACGAAAGCACTCTCTGTTTTAATGTGTTATCAATTAAGCATCTATTTGGGAATCCGTTATGTTCTTTTTATTTTATCTTGAGCAAGTTTGTTCGACAGACAAAATTCTGGATGGTTACGGTACAGTCTCCTTAGTTTCTGGAGAAAGACTATTAGATGTGCTCTGTAGATCCTCAGGATGTGTATTACCACATAGAGACAGACAACCGCTCCAGAAGATACGTCTGCTTCCGGCTGGGAGCCAGTCGCTCCCAATTTTGGAGAACAAAATGGTCCAGCTTAAGGAGGAGATTTTAAAGGTAGATCACGAAGTAACCAGCTTATTGATAGATTTTGGGTCAGATGATTCTTATGAACAGCTGTTTGTTGAGGTTGAACAATATGTTAATGAAGTGGCGACGTGCAAACATTCTAAGTTACTCCGCAATGTCGCCGCTTATGAAAACAACACTGCTTATATTAATTTTGAACCCAACAGAAAGTGCAGTTTTGGTGACAGTCATGAAAACAACAATAAGGTCAAGGTGAACTTTAATAGGACATTTTTTAACGACCGATTCAAACCTGGTGGTCAAACTACATCTAACATTGACAAAAGACCTTCGTATACGGCTTCTGTAAAAAAAAAAAAAAAAAAAAATCCATCCCTATTCAGAAAGAGGTTGCTGTCAACAATGAAGTATGTCAAGAAGGGCTTTTTTCCGCTAACGAGAGTGGAAATCAACATCATTCGACAAATGGGGGCATTGATTGTGGCTCTAAATCTTTTTTAACCAAGAAAGGAAACAACGTAAAAAGAACTGTAATGACAAGATGCAGGATGGTGAGCAGTTCGAATTCATCGGGGGACGAGATTTAGAGATTTTGAATCCAGCTTT
Source organism: Protopterus annectens (assembly GCF_019279795.1). Taxonomy (NCBI): domain Eukaryota; kingdom Metazoa; phylum Chordata; order Ceratodontiformes; family Protopteridae; genus Protopterus; species Protopterus annectens. Next base: position 13,839,310 of record NC_056737.1, read on the forward strand.
CAGTGAAAGCTTTAACGTGGTGAAACTTACCTGATACTGTGTTGACTGAGACTGAGCTCCGTATCTTAAGGTACGGTTTGAATTTTGTTCCTACTAGGAAGGCTGAATCTAGTAAAACAGTTATTGACATTAAAAAATGTACTCTTAATTTAAATCTTCACTTTTTGATGAATAATGACCTTGTTCTAACAAAGTTTTTTAAACCTTCTACTTATACACCCACTTTAAACAACACCATTAAGGTTTTTGAAGAAATGTGTTTACAAGATTTGGCTGTTACCTTCAAATAGGAGAATTTGACAAATTGACAATTGTAGAATGTAAGGCATTTAACGAACTTAGAAATAAATCTCACCTTTGGTTTATGAAAAGTGATAAAGGGGGGGTAACATTGTTGTTATGAACACATCTAAGTATAAGGAAAGCATGACATGTATTTTAAGTAACATTGAAGAATATGAGAAAGTTCAATTATTCAATATTATTCAATATTAATTATAGTCATAAGTACATTTATTCCTTTTTGTATGACGTGACGCATTGATGTTTGATGACATGGACTTTGAAATGTATGATTTTTGTGTTGGAAAAAACAAAAATTGGGATGCTTTTCAGCATCCCAAAAATTCATAAAGATCTGTTTAATACGCCTTTTAGGCTGATTGTTTCATCATCACATTCTATTACTGAAGGTATAGCTTTATTGGTAGATGCTGTTCTCAACCCTTTAGTGCAAAATTTATCTTCTTATCTAAAGGACTCATGTGATTTTCTTAAGTTGAGAATTTTCTCAGAATCTGTTGATTTGAATAAGATAGAATTGGTCATGTTTTCTGTTGACATTGTTTCTCTATTTACTTGTATCTCTCATGAAGGGGGACTAGAAGCTGTCCGTAGTTATTTAACAACTTATTCTAAAACGAAAACAGGGAACGTTTTCTTAGTTTGTAATTTAATTGATATTATTTTGAATAATTTTTTTATATTCGACAACACCTATTACAAACAAAAGAGGGGGGTAGCCATGGGTTCTGCGGCTGCTCCTGCATATGCCAACATAGTTATGGCTTGGTGGGAGACCAATTTTTTGGTCAAAATACAAGAAAAAATCAAAATTTTGTTTTACTGTAGGTTTGTCTATTTTTCTTTTATTATACAGGGCAACCGGGATTTGTTAGATTCTTTCTTGGTTGATCTTAATAGATCATCAGATTTTTTAAAATTTGATCTTAGTGAAGGGAAACTCCCAGTTAACTTCTTGGATGTCAGTCTTTGGTGGGACCATCAGGTAAACACATTTCAAAGTATAGTTAACAGAAAAAAGACTTTCACCAATGGCTATTTACATTTTAATAGTAACCACCCTAAGTATGTAAAGAAAAATATACCTAAAGGACAGTTTATTAGAGCATGTTGTATGACCACTAGGGACAACGATTTGATAAAGGAATTTGAAGTAATCAAATATATGTTCATTAATAGGGGCTATGACCCCGTTTTGTTTGAATGAACTTAGTAGGGAGATTTTGAACAAACGAGACTCTTTATCCGGCAATTTTAAGGACAACATTAAAGAATATTGCAGGAAGTAATGATAGGGATGTTAATGGAAAAAGTTCTTTTGATGTAGTTTGTTCATTAGATGTGTCGGTTGATTATTATAACATTAAGAACATTTTGGAGAAGAATTTGTGTATTTTAAAAGGTAATTCCAATTTGTTTAAGACATTAAGTGACCGACCAAAATGTGTTTTTAGAAATCATTTTAATTTTAAAAGGTTATTAGAAAATTCTGATCCAAAATTTAATAGCTCTTTGAAAAATAAAAAGGGTATGTTTCGTTGTGAAAAATGTAATTTTTGTAGATTCATATCCGAAGGGCCTTTTATCATGTTGGAACATCTTAACACCACTTTTGAAGTTCCTGGTTTTGTTAATTGTTCCACCAAAGGGTTTGTATATATTAACATGTGTAGTGGCTGTTCGGCATTCTATATTGGTATGACTACCCGAAGATTAAGGGAACGTATAAGGAAACATACTTATAGTATTAGAGTTAAGGATCGTAAGAACGCACTTTTTCATCATTCTCTTGAGTGTGAAAAATACAAAAAAATTATTTTTTCCATCTTAGAAGTTTGCAATGCAGACATTAGGCGTGGGGATTTTAAGAATTTTTTAGAGCAAAGAGAAACAATGTGGCAAATTAGACTTTTTTTCCGACAAGAAACCTGGATTAAATGAAGCTATTAATATTAAATGTTTTTTAAGGTATAGGAAATTAAAATTAAGCAAGGGCCTGGATTCCCAGGCATATTTTGATTAGTATGGTACATTTTTTTGTTTTCTACATTTTTTTCCCATTTCTTTTCTCCCTTCCCCCTTTTTCCTTTTCTTTTGTTCTTACCTACATATGGTTTCTAAATGATGGATGTTAAGTTGTCAATCTCGCCTTCATTCTTGCTTGATGGGTTCGGAGCCGATCCTCGGCTCCGACTCGGCACTTGCTAAGCTCGAGAGTCACTTTTACCAGCTCGTGGCAGCCCCATATCCCATGATGCAAGGCGGTAAGTACCCAGATCTCGTTTGCCGCTTCGCTGATGAGGTCCTCCTTTTACCAGCTCCTGGTAAGTGATTTATACACTACTACTTTTGCCCCTTTTCAGTTTAAAGTTAATTTTTAACTTAAATTTTATAGTTTTAGACTAGTTTTAGTCCTTTTCTGACTAAAATTCCCTCTCTCCAAAAAGTTTTTAGTCAGGCCTTCTCCCATCCCATCCCCCCCTTGTTAGGGTGTGTGTGTGTTTGTGAGAGAATAGTTTTTTTCCCTTTTTCTTGGGATTGTATTTTTTCTTGGACAGGTGTTGTGTATGTGTGTTTTTACACCATGTCTAAGGAAAGGGTCTCAGGCTTTAAGAAGTGTGACTCGTGCTGTCAGAAGATGTCTCTGACAGACGGTCACACTTCTTGCTTATACTGCCTGGGACCTCTCCACCTGCAGGACTCCTGTGCGATTTGTCATTCTTTTAGCCAGAGAGTCCTGCAGGAAAGGAGAAATAAGCTTATTTTGAGGGGCCTTCTTAAGCCGGAGGGCTCTCTGGCTAAGTCGGCTCCATCTAAGACTTCTAAGTCTTCCAAGGCCCAGGCTTCTGTGTCCAAGCCTGCGGCCTCGGCTCCGACTCTTTCAGAGTCGAGATCGGCTCCGGCTGGAGCCGATTCTGGTTTGCACAAGCCTTCGGCACCGATGGCTATCGGTGCTGATTCTGGTTCGACCACTTCGGTGACGGCTCCGATCGGTTCCGATCACCATGTGGCTCAGGCTTCGGTGTTGCCGCCGATCGGCTCCGACACCCTTACTTTTATGTCTGTATCGGCTCCGGCCGGAGCCGATGCATCGAAACTTTCTGTCGGTGCCGAAAAGTTGTCGGCTCCGACAGCTTCCAAGGTTTCTTCGGCTCCGATGGTTCCTTCGAGGAAGAGGTCTAGCTCCCCTTCCTTGGAGCCGATACTCTCGGCTCCGGCTTCTCCTCTCGGAACAGAGCCATCTGAGCCGATCATCCAGGTCATCCAGGCTTTCTGACCATGATTTAGAGAGAGTGGTCAGTAGATTATTAAAATCACAGGCACTGGCCCAAATGCTACATAGTCCGTCTCAACAGACGACTATTAGTCCACACCCCATTGCAGTTCCTCCTTCGACTCTACCACAGAGTTTGGAGTTGGAGTCTTAGGGAATGGTTTCTGCTACGGCTGAGGGACAGATACCCCCTTCTGCTCCTTCAGCCTCTACTCTTATCTCCTCTTCGAGACCTTCCTTAGAGGGATTCGGTGGTCGGGCTTCCCTGGTCTCCTCCGAGGGGGTGAGTGGCATCGGACACTTGTCCGACCCCACTCTTCCCCTTGGAGCCTCGGCCTTGGTGAGCTCGGCTCCGACATCTGCCTCGGAGCCTTCCCTTTCGGTGGGTCCTGGAGTTCCTGGTTCTTGGGAACGGGTTCTCTCGGACCTCCCTGGGAGGGGAGCCTTCGAGGTGATGAAGAGTGTGCTGGCCACTGGACTCAGCCAGCAGTCTGTTCCCTTAGCTCCTCCCTCTATGGTGCCTGTCGACATCTCTGCCACTTCTCTTGCTCCCGGACCCAGAGATCCTCCGCCTCAGGTTTCCCCACTGGGAAGAACCCCCTCTTCCGAGGATTCTCCTGATCTGTCAGGAGATCCTCCGCGAAAGAGGACCTGTAAGAGGAAACACGTAGACTCCCCCGAATCTGTCACTTCAGATACTGACTTAGATGAGTCAGAGGGATCCCCAAGATCCCCCTCTGAGGATGTCTCCTTCTCAGACATCCTAGAACTCCTTAGACAGAGGGGAAACTGGCCCACCAATAATCCCTCTGAGGATGAGTCAGTATACCTGGAGGCGTTTGGATCTCGGCCCTCCACCTCCTGGGTGTCTCCGCCTTTCGACCCCCTTATGCAGGTTATTGCTCGAAAGGCGTGGTCTGCTCCTGACTCTGTAGAGCCAGTCCCTAGGAGGCCTTCTAAATTTATTACTGCCCCGTCGGACAAGCAATTCCTCACAAAAGGTGTCCCTGCTGATGCCATGGTGGTGGCGGCTGCCACTAAGAAGGAACTTGCAAATCCTTCCGTACCTGTCCATCCTCCTAATAAAGACTCTAGGACCATGGATAGATATGGTAAGCGGATGTTCTCTTCAGCGACCTTTGCTATGCGTTCGCTGAACTACCTATGTCACTTCACCAGACTCCAGAGAGATATCCTTAAGGAGCTAGGTGAAGTAGTACAGGATCCTACAGCTGCAGGGGCTCAAGAAAAAATTGCTTCGCAGCTAGGAACCCTTAATTCTATTGCTAACTCCTCCATGCGACTGATATCATATGCTGCTGATGGAGCGAGTAGGGCCGCAGGTACAGGTGTGGCTCTTAGACGCCAAGCCTGGATGCGGCTCTGTAATTTTGCAGATCCCTTTAAGGCGTCCTTCACAAACTCTCCCTTTGATGGGTCATCTTTGTTTGGCCCTCAAGTGAAGGAAACGTTGACCAGGTGTGAGCAGGACGGCAAGACTCTTTCTGCCGTGGGTCCGTTTTCCACCCCTTCTAGACCTTACCCCAAAGGGCAGAAGGGTGGCAAAATGTGGTTCCATAAATCCCAAGGAGTCACGCCGATTCACGTGGTCAGTTTACCCCTAGAGGCAGAGGGGTAACAATAACAGGCCGCTCTAGAGGCAGAGGGTCCACAAAACCAGGGAAGCAGAGAGCCTCTCTCTGACAAGCCCTTTCAGCATCCCTGAGGTGTTGCCCGGCTGTCCATCCTTGGAGGCAGTCGGGAAGACTATCGCTGTACCCAGAAGCCTGGCGTTCCCTCACTCAAGACAGATGGGTACAGTCGATCATATCCGAGGGTTACAAAATTCCTTTCGAGGAAAGTCCTTTCTATCACTCAAATTCCCTTCCAGATGTACCACCCGGTCTAAGGGAAATTGCAGAGTTAGAAGTCTTAAAACTACTGCAAAAAGAGCCATTCAGCCATTTACAAAAGATCATCCAGACCCGGAAATCTACTCAAGTTTCTTTTTGCCCCCAAAAAGACGGGAGACTGGAGATCAATATTGGATCTCAGCAGACTCAACAAGTCTGTGAGGAAGACAAGATTCCGAATGGTCACTCTTCAGTCAATTCTGCCCTTCTTACAGAAGGACAACTGGATGTGCTCAATAGATCTTCAGGATGCGTACTATCACATAAAAATTCACAGACGCTCCAGGAGATTCCTCTGCCTTCGGCTGGGGTCCAGTCCTTTCCAGTTCAGAGCCCTGCCCTTTGGTCTCACTACAGCCCCCAGAGTGTTCACCAAATGTGTGGCAGTGGTCACGGCTCACCTGAGACGTCAAGGATTCCAGGTGTTTCCGTATCTCGACCACTGGCTCCTGTCAGCCACCACCAGGCATCAGCTTGTTCAAGCCAGGGATTACACAATAAATCTTTGTTCTCAATTGGGCATCTCGATCAACTCCGAAAAATCATCCTTATTGCCCTGCCAGTCTATTACTTTCATAGGCGCAAACTTAAACACTGTTCGGATGTCAGCTACCCTTACAGATCAAAGAATCTCAGACATTCAAAGTCACGTCAGGATCATTCTAGCCAACAAGAAGGTACAGGCCAGAATGGTTCTAAAGGTGTTAGGCCTCATGGCTGCGGCCATTACCCTTCTTCCCCTGGCTCGCTTCTATATGCGCCTTCTTCAATGGATGTTGTTCACTCAATGGTCTTACCAACAACTTCCAATGCGTCACCAAATACTGGTGACACAGATTTGCAAGAATCATCTTGCTTGGTGGATCACTTCTCCCCAGATTCACCAAGGCAGACACTTTGTACCCCCATCCCTGGTAGCCACTGTCACTACGGATGCCTCCCTGATCGGGTGGGGGGTCATTATCAGGGCAGGATGGTTCATGGGACGTGGCAACCTTTCGAATACCACCTGCACATAAATGTCCTAGAGATGAGAGCAGTGCTTTTAACGTTGCAAGCCCTCAACGACTTTCTTCCCGTAGGGACAATTGCAGTCCACACAGACAACATGTCTGTAGTTTGGTATATCAACAAACAGGGCGGAACCAAGTCCTACCCCTTGTGTCGAGAAGCGCTCAGACTTTGGCAATGGGCGATCTCCTCTCATCGGTTTCTGGTAGCAATGCACATCCCTGGGAAAACCAACATTTTAGCGGACAGATTGAGCAGAGCTATTCTCATGCCTCACGAGTGGTCTCTCAAACAATCTATAGTGGAAGAGATTTTTCTGGAATGGGGTCGCCCATGTTGCGATCTTTTTGCTACTCCCCAAAACAGCAAATGCCCAGACTTCTTCTCTCTCTTCCCACTGTCAGGCCATCCCCCCAGAGACACTCTGACCCAGGATTGGCCCCAGGGACTTCTTTATGCCTTTCCTCCATTTCCTCTGATCCCTCAAGTTATCCAGAAAGCAACCGTTTTGAGAACCAAATTGATTCTCATTGCTCCTTATTGGCCTCGACAAATTTGGTTTCCGTTCCTCCATCGTCACCTTTTGGTGCAGCCGTGGCATCTGGACCCAGTGCCAGATCTTCTGATTCACCAATCCGGTCAGCTGCACCGGTCTATCCCTTCTCTCAACCTCACAGCATGGTTGCTCCACTTCCTTCCTTAGCCAGGCTTCCTATGATCTCTAACCCTGTTAGAGACATCCTAGTAGCTTCCTTAAAATCCTCTACCAGGAGGATTTATACAAGCAAATGGAAACGTTTCTCTTATTGGGCTAAAGCCAAGAATATTGATCCCTTCACTGCTCCAGTTCAAGCAGTTTTGGATTTCTTAGCGGAGATTTTTCATGCGGGCTCCTCTTCTTCCACAGTTAGAGTTCAGTTGGCTGCTATCTCGAACTTTCATGTCGGGTTCGCAGATCACAACATTATGTCCCACAGGCTTTGTAGAGACTTCTTGAAAGGAATTTTCCTCCTGAAGCCTCCAGTCAGGAGTCCTCCTCCTCAATGGGACCTAAATTTAGTGCTGACATCCTTGATTCTTCCCCCCTTCGAGCCAGCTGTTTCTTGTTCCCTGAAATTTCTTTCATGGAAAACTTTATTCCTGGTTGCTATTACATCGGCTAGGAGGGTGTCTGAAGTTCATGCTCTATCTGTTCTCCCCCCCTATTTGGTCTTCCACAAAGACAGAGTATCATTGAGAACTAATCCAACCTTTTTGCCTAAGGTCGCCTCAAAGACTAATTTGAATCAAGCCATTGATCTCCCTGTATTTTTTCCAAACTATTCAAACAGATCGGAACAAAAATTACATTATCTTGATGTCCACCGCCAACTCAGATATTATTTGGACAGAACAAAACAATTCAGGAAATCCGATCAACTCTTTGTTTCGTATGCTGATAACAAGAAAGGCCTTCCTGTCTCAAAAGTGACCTTATCTAGATGGCTTTCTTCTGTCATCTCGTCTCAGGGGAAAACAGCTGTGCTCAAAACCTAAAGCACATTCAACCAGAAGCTTAGCTACTTCTACAGCCTTTCAAGCTAGACTTCCTTTAGACACTATTTGTGCAGCGGCCACTTGGGCCACTCCTCATACATTTGTTTCCCATTACAAATTGGATTTGGCCTCCAGGGACAGAGCCAGTTTTGGCTCTACCGTCCTCAACAGTCTGTTCCATTGAGCCACCCAGGATAGAGGTGCTAGGGACGCGGTCCCATCAAGCAAGAATGAAGGCGAGATTGACAACTTAACATTGAGAAGTTATGTACCTACCATAACGTTCCATGTTAGTTGTCTTCTCTCGCCTTCTTTCTTGCGACCCTCCCTCCTTCCCCCAGGCCTGGACAGACCTTTCTCTTCAAAGAATTATAGTTCTGAAGACCATACAGAGCTGGTCCTTCTACCATCCTGCAGGTTTTTCTCTTCTTCTTTCTTCCTTTGGGAAGTTTTTATGCTAGGTGCTATTGCCCTTTTGTCATCAAACGAGATCTGGGTACTTACCGCCTTGCATCATGGGATATGGGGCTACCTCGAGCTGGTAAAAGTGACTCTCGAGCTTAGCAAGTGCCGAGTCGGAGCCGAGGATCGGCTCCGAACCCATCAAGCAAGAAAGAAGGTGAGAGAAGACAACTAACATGGAACGTTATGGTAGGTACATAACTTCTCATTTACACCATGTTTGTTAATTGATTAATAATTTTATTGATGTGACTATTTATTTGATTGATGTGAGTGAATTTTTATTCTGTATTCTGAGGAAGTCTTCGGATGAAAGCATTGAATAAAGTGTGGTACGCTAAAATTATTTTTGCCTCGCCTTCTGGTTCCTGACATTTGCTGGTATTTTTTTCACAAACTCCTGTATGGCTGCTTTACCTCTTCACAGTCTGCAAAGATTAAGATCACAGCTTCAAGTGATACTCTCTCACGGCAAAGTTCGGGCTTGCTTAGTCTTAAAACTCCTAGGGTCAATGGTTGCAACAGTCACGCTTCCATTAGCAAGGTGCCACATGCGATTGCTCCAATGGCTTCTGGCATCACAGTGGTCTCTGTTAACACACTTAGATGTCTTACCTAATCCGCATAACCATCTAATGTGGTGGATGAAGTCAGAACAGGCATTATGGAGTTGCCCTTTCACCTATATCTAGTTAATCACTGTATATTAATCAGATCAGATAATGGAACTACCATTATCTGATCTGATTAATGTACAGTGATTATCTAGATATATATATTTGGATTGAAAATCTTCCACACAGAGAAGTTTCTTACACTGTTTTATTTTACTAGTTGCGGAGCTTTTCTCTCCGGGCCTCCACTGAAAATGAGTTTGCTGAATTTGTGGACTTTTCCAATCAACAAATGTCAATAAATAAATTATAACGGACTGTCTTGAGACAGTTTTAAACAGTGTGCTCTTTTTTTTTGTCAGTTTAAAAGTGGTGTAAAGTAACTGAGAAACTTTATCTATGAAGACATTTTTACTTTTGTGGGGTTGGCACAGTGTTCTAAGTTGCTGTTTTACTGTTTTTTTTTTTTTTCCTGTCAGAAAAGTAACCTTTGTAGATTGGTAGTGTTTTCTGGCATTTGCTGCTTGTTTTTCTGGGAAAGAGGCTTGTCTCAATTTTTCGTCAAAAGGAAACCAAAAAGCAATCATGCATCTACTCCTCAAATGTTTTTGGATTGGAGTAGTTTTACTGAGTCTGGCTCATGGTTTGTCAGGCTTCTTGAAACATAGTTTCTGGTAAAAGGAGGGATTCCTCTTTTCTAGACGGAGGTTCAAGATTCTCAATCCGAGCAGGAAAATGCAGGGATTGACAACTTTTTTTTGTTTTCCCCTTAGATTTCTGATTCAGACTCCGAGGAGAGCTCAGTTACTGATTCTGCCTGTGAACGAGTTTTTCTTACCCTGAGACTGTTGCCAGAATGTGCTAGTGTTTTCAGTGGGAGAACACCGAGGTTTCTCAGGCCCTCAGAAAATGGTACGAGTTGTTACACAAGGATTTTCTAGACCTTTCACCCATTCCTCCTGGTCTGTCTGTGTGTCTGTCTGTCTGTGTGTCTGTCTGTCTGTCTGTCTGTGTGTCTGTCTGTCTGTGTGTCTGTCTGTCTGTGTGTCTGTCTGTCTGTGTGTCTGTCTGCGTGTCTCTCTCTCTCTCTGTCTCTTTGTCTCTCTGTCGGTCTCTCTGTGTCGGTCTCTCTGTGTGTCTCTGTCTCTGTGTGTGTTACAGTGTCCAATTTTCTGGATTGTCTGGTATCTGCCCCTGAAAAAAAAAGGCAGAATGTACAAAGTTCCTCAGTCCTTTAAATTTTAATACGCTATTCCCAAAGCTGACCCAGCAGCTATATTTTAGTTGATACCACTGCTGCTAAGCAGTTAATCAGTTCCAATCCTACTCTTTCTGATAAGGATGGGAAAATTAAAGCTGACCCAGCAGCTATATTTTAGTTGATACCACTGCTGCTAAGCAGTTAATCAGTTCCAATCCTACTCTTTCTGATAAGGATGGGAAAATTATTAATAGGCATGGAGAAAGTGTACACTTCTCCTGAATTGTCAAGCACATATGTTAAAGTTTATTCTAACAAATTGTGAAATTATGAGGAATGTTTTATCTGCAGTTTCCTCTTGTCAGGAAAATCTGCTTTAACTTGGTTTCTTCTGCACAGGTCACTATACATCTTTAACAGTGTGCAAGAGACTCTATTGATGTTTCTTTTAGGGTTGTGACCACTGGTACTGATTTGAGGATATTTGCATGGCTGCATTCTCAGAACCTCTCAGATGATATAAATGAAATTTTAAATCCTATGCTAGTTAGAGATCGTGTTTGGCCCTTCTGCTGCAGAGGTAATCAAAAGTGTGATGAAAGGGTCAAACTGATCCATGGGAATCTCTCAAGATTTTTCTGCTGTCTTCCAAATTTTCCAAGAGATTTTTTTTTATCTGCTCAATTTTGGCAAAAACAGAATCAACAAAATACATGTAAGCAGGTGTTTAAGAAATGGCAAGGAGATTTCCAAAAGGTAGTCATGAACCTCCCAAAACCTAAGATAGTCCAACAAGTCTGAATGACTGCAAGAGACCTTGTGAACCCCTCCCACCCTAGCTCCTTTTTTTCTTCCAGAAAGTCTGAGTCTCCATTTTTATCTTTGGCAACCAGTAGTTTCAGAAAAATGGGTTCTGAAAATAGTCCATCAAGGCTACAGATGGCAGTGGGACGAAATTCCTCCTTTCCGAGTGGGGGTCATTTCTCATCTTCCAGCTTACTCTCTTGCTTCTACCAGTTCTTCATAACATGCTGTCCCAAGGAGTGATAGAACCAGTTTCTTCTTCCCAGGTTGGGAAGAGTTTTTATTCAAGGATGTTCCTTGAGCCAAATAAAGAAAATTCTTGGAGGCCAGTACTGGATCTTTCTTTCCAAACCTGTTTGTGATTGTGCTGAAATTCAAAATGATTTCACTTCACATTACCTCTTCTTCCCTTTTCAAGTTTCCTGCCATTAAACTTTTAGCTTATTGTATCCCTATTCATCCAGGTCTCAGACATTTCTTAAGGTTTTGTGTGTCTAGATCACATTTTCAGTTTTCTGCCTACCCTTTGGACTATCCACTGCACCAAGAGCATTCACAAAATGTGTAGCTCCAGATCTGAAGTTGTCTTCATTTGGTCTTCAACTTGTGGGTTCCTGGATCCGTCTTGGATCCAGCTCTGCTGCATATCCAGCATCTGATCCAAGCTCAAAGCTCCTCCCCTTACCTACAATGCTCCTGTCGCCTTCCCTTCAAATCTCATTTGTTGCACTTCATGTCTGCATTGCGATCCATGCGCTCTGCTGTAAAAGTTTGTGGTAAGTGACTTTTTGGTCCCCGGGAACTGATGGACAGGAGGAACAAGCTTATCCTAAAGGGCCTTCTTCCCTCTTTGTCCTCCGGGACTCAAGACCCTGCCACCCCAGCTTTTGCCCAGGTCTCTTCCCCAGCCTCTGGGACTCAAACTCCCGCTAAGAGGACCAGGGATGGAGACCAATATCCAAGAAAGGCCAAAGTAGCAATCACCAGATTGCTTGGCTTTGGTCGGCAAACCAGCCAAAGTTAGATCTGTTCCAAGGTCGGAGTCTCCCCAGGCTCCGTTCCCCTATCTTCCCTCCAGAGCCAGAGGAGCTACGGACCCAGTCTCTGGCCCAGGCTTCTCTTCACCGCCCCTCCAGGCTGGTATCTGTCATCTTTTCCTCCCGCTCCACCTGTTACCTTAGCGAAGCAGAGATTGATAAGATGTGGAAGTTCATCTGCACCCAGATACAGATGGGAGTCTTTCCTGCCCCCTCTCCCTCTGGAGTCGGGAGCATGCAACCCTTTTTCACCCCCATCACTCCTCCTCTGATCTGACCAATGGTTTCGGAGCCCTTGAATCAGAGGAGACATTGCATTGAGGAGCCGGCGCCGATAGTACCTTGTACCTCGATGCCGGCCATAACCTTGAGCATCTCAGATCTGACTAGTTTGGATCCTACAGGCTCTCTGAGCCGTAGCTTTGCTGTCTGATCCAAGGGGGTGGTGTCTACTCTGAGTTTGTCAGAGCAGAGTCTTTCCCTTGGTATCTCAGCACCTGGAGGTTCGGCTCAGCTACCCTGTCAGGTCAGAGGGCTATGGCCCATCCTATTGTCCTGTCTCAGGATGTCCGTACCACTTCGGCTTTCGACGTGGTGGAGAGTGTGCTGCGGATTTCTTAGAGACCCTTGAACTATTTCTTTGGATTTCGCCCCCGGCTTCCTTTGTGTCTGGCGTGGATCCAGCCATTCTGCCATCTCAGGGACAACCTGCCTGTCTCTTTGCCTCAGGATGCTCCCTCTTGGGAACAGCAAGATGTTGGCGAGTCCTCCCCAGAGATCCCTACTGAGAAGGTGCCTCGCTAACATGCATGTGAAAGGAGGCACCGACTCCCAACCGGAGTCTCTCACCGATGACATCGATTTGGAGGAAGGGGAAGGTTCTGCCCATTTCACCCCTGAGGATGTCTCCTTTGGAGACCTCATGGAACTCCTTCAACAGTGTGAGAGGTGGTCTGCTCAAAACCCTACCTCGGACGAATGTGTTCCTGAAGGCATTTGGTGCAGGACCCTCTACTTCTTGGGTGTTGCCTCCTTCAGATCCCTTAGTGGATCTCATTACATCTCAGGCGTTGAAGGAATCAGACACTGTGGAGCCCATTCCCAAACGCCCAGACAAGTTTTGAGCCCCCCTTCAGACAGATCACACTGGAATAAGTGATTTCTGGTTGATGCTATGGTGGTGGCAACTGCCACTAGGAAGGAGCTCGTCCAGGAGAGCTCTGCGGTCTACCGTCCTGACAGAGTCAGGGACAATGGACCGTTTCGGGAAGTGGGTGTACGCTTCAGCCAACATTTCTGTACTGGCACTGAATTACATGACACATGTTATTTGACTGCAGCGAGACCTGGTGAAGGTGATCGCAGAGTCGACCCCTGGGCCCATGTTGGCAGACAAGATGATGATTTCCCCTCGTATGGCCACCCTAAAATCAGCTGTGAACATGTCAATGTGTCCCCTCTCCCATGTGACTGAGGGGGCCGCTAGAGCTACAGGTATAGGTGTTGCCATCAGGTGACCTGTCCGACTCTGACTGTCAGTTTTCGGAAACCTTTAAGGCGCATTTACCAGTGCCCTGTACTTCTGTTTCTTCCCTTTTGGGAAGTCAGTACGTGACACCTTAGTTCAGAGTGAGAAGGATGAAAAGAGAGTCTACCATCGGGATCCGCTATCTGCTTTTCGGCCCCTTAACGATCCTTCTCTAGGAATCAGCAAGGGACCAAGAAGATGTGGTTCTGAAAATCTCAGAGCTTTCCCTGAGACATTCCGGACTCAACCTTCCCCCAGGGACAGAGGGGGATTTGATAGATGCCGCCCTAGAGGCAGAGGAGGTCCAAGAAATTATGGGTCTAGAGAGCTTTTCTTGGACAAACCCGCCCAGCAACCAGGAAGGGTTGCCTGGCTGCTTGTCTCTGAAAGCAGTCGGGGAGGGGGGGGGGCATTTCTCTCTACACCTAATGGAGTGGGAGTACATCACAAAAGATTGTTGGGTGTTGCTAGTTGTATTCAGTGGCTATTCAGTCCCTTTTCTTGAACCACCTTCACTACCCAAACACCTCCTGGACGGTTCCACCCACGCACAGGGAGGATGCAGCATTGGAAATCGCAAAGCTGCTAAAAAAGTGAGTCATCCAACCCATCCCCCTAGACCAGTCCAAATCGAGCATTTATTCCAGGTTTTTTCTGGTGTCAAAGAAAACGGGGGACTTGAGACCCATTTTGGATCTCTCCACTTTGAACCTATCAGTGGCCAAGATGAAGTTCCGGATGGTCACCCTTCAGTCTATCCTGCCCTTCCTCCAGGAAAACGATTGGATGTGCTCTATCGACCTCCAGGATGCATACTATCACATCAAGATGGACAGGTGCTCTGAGGTTTCTCATTACCAGTTCAGAGCACTCCGCTTCGGTCTCACCACAATCCCCAGGCTGTTCACCAAAGTGATGCCAGTAGTAGCTCACCTGAGATTTCAGGGCATATAGGTATTTCCCTACCTTGGACAATTGGCTCCTTGCTGCCCCCTCCTCCATGCATCAACTTTGTCAGGTGAGGGATTCCTTTCTTTTCCTAGCTCAGAGATTAGGAATAACCATCAATCTCAGCAAATCATCTCTGGCCCCAGTCCAAACATTAGACTTCAATGGGGCATGATTAGACACGATTCAAACGCAGTTTTTCTTACTCCAGACAGGATACCCACTCTGAAACTACATGTTCTTTGCATTCTTCAAACTCGGTCTCTGACAGCGGAAGTAGTAATAAGGGTGTTGGGGTCCATGGCGACCACAATCTTACCCTTGGCACATTTTCACATGCAGATTCTTCAGTGGACCCTTGCAGTACAATGGTCTCTGTTAGATCTTCCATTGACTCACCCTGTCCGAATCTCTCGAGTGTGCATGGACTCTCTTCTGTGGTGGATTCATTCCTTGGACCGTGTTTGGGGTCGTCCCTTTCTCCCACAGCCATGGTGACGATGGATGTCTCCCAGCTGGGGGGAGGGGGCACTGCTTGGGAAGGACAGTCCAAGGTACGTGGTTCCCCTACAAGACCAGATTACATATCAACGTCCTGGAGATGAGGGTGGTACTTTTAGCGTTGCAGGCTCTCCATGCCCATCTTCCCTCAGGAACTATTGCTGTCTAGATGGGCAATATGTTGGTGGTCTGGTACATCAACAAGCAGGGGGAACCAGCTCTTATCCCCTATGTCATAAAGCCATGAGAGTATGGGAGTGGCCGGAATCTTCAGCCGTTTTCTGGTGGCAGTGCACATTTCGGGGAGGTCCAACATTCTAGTTTACAGGCTCAACAGATCTATTCTGATGCCTTACCATGATAGTCAGGACTCATTCTCTTCCATCAAAAGAATCCTGGTGGCAGCTCATAAGTTTTCCAACAGTAAGGTGTACTCCAGCAAATTAAGATGTTTTTCAATTTGGGCTTTGCAGTGTGCATTAGATTCTTTCACTGCCCCAATTTCTGTGGTGCTGGAATTTTTAACTGGAATCTATCAACAAGGTGCCAGTTTTTCCACACTCAAAGTTCAACTTGCTGCAATTTCCATTTATCATGTGGGGGATAATATGGTTTCCTTAGCATCTTTAAAGCCTTCCTCAAAGGTATTTTTCTTCGACCCCAGGTGAACGACCCTACTCCACTATGGGATCTTAAGTTAGTACTACAGGCCATAGTTTCACCCCCTTTTGAATGTGCAACCTCCGTGGATCTGCAGTTTCTGTCCTGGAAGACTGCTTTCTTGGTTGCTATTACTTCTGCCAGGAGAGTTTCAGAACTTCAGGCTTTGTCGATCAAAGCCCCTTAAATGATTTTTCATAAGGACAGGGTTTCCTTGCGTACTAATCCATCTTTTCTACCTAAAGTAGCTTCAGAGGCTAACATTAATTAGGTGATCAATCTCCCGGTCATCTTTCCAAATTTTCAAAGTAAGGGAGAATACAGATTGCATTTATTGGATGCGCACAGACTAAGTTTCTACCTGCACAAGGCTCAACACCTTTCGTAAATCTGACCAACTTTTCATTTCTTACTCCAAACCCTTTTTAGGGAAACCAATATCTAAAGTCACTGTCGCTCGTTGGATTTCTCAATATATCATCCAGGCGTATTCTGTCAGGGGAAAGCACATTCCACCAGATCTATGGCTACTTCAGCAGCCTTTTGGTCCAGAGTTTCATGAGACGAGATTTGTTCTGCAGCAACTTGGTCCTCTTCTCATACCTTCATTTCACATTATAAGTTGGACATTGTATCCAGATCCTTTGGCTCTGCCGTGCTCCAGAATATCCTTCCATGAGGACCTCCCAGGTGTTTAGCTGGGGAATCTGTCCCACATGCTGAAGACCAATTGAAGACAACTTCAGATAGACGTTATGTACTCACCATAACATTCCATCAGAGTTGTTTTCTTCATTTGTCTTCAACCATCTCCCCCTCCTTTCTCCAGCCTTGTGTGAACTGTTTGTTGGTCCTACGAGTACAGGAGGCAGTCACTGTCGGGGGGGCCTCTTATCCTTCTCCTTGACAAGGTTCTGTTGGGTAGGATGAGAGTACCAGATTGGGCAGCAAATTCGATCTGAATGGAGGAAGGAGACGGGAACATTATGGGTAAAGCGAGGGGCTTTGTGCTTGGGTCATATACTGGATATGTGGTAGAGTCGGATCCAAGATGGATCTGGGAAACCCGCAGGTTGAACACAAATGAAGAAAACCACATTGATGGAACGTTATAGTGAGTACATAACTTTTTTTTTATAGTTCATTGCAGGCTACAGGCTATCCAAATGTTCCATATTTAGACTTCTTGCCTTTGCAGACCCTTTTTCAAAATGTCAAGACTCTTTTTCTTGGGTGAGAGATCGCATACAAGCTTTGATTCTAAGAAAGCATACAAAAGTCTTTCTTCACAGAAGAATTGTGATCCTGGGATGTCAACTAGGCACCTTGGTTCAAAGAGATTTTCTTTCACAGGAAAAATATATTTATCTAGATGTGTTTCTAAGGTTTTCCACTCAGACTTAGGTCACTGTGAGGGAATACCTTAGGATTTTGGGTCTCATAACATCTATTATTCTTATGATACCCCTGGCAAGACTCCATATGAAAAAGATACAATGGTATTTGAAATTTCTTTGGTCCCAGCATCAACACCCTTTGTCTTTTTTAAAATCCAGTGCTGAGGTTTGTCAGAAATGAAATGTTTTGGTGGGGGGTAACAGATATCCTTAAATCCAGGCCTTTCTTCTCCCTCCCTCCTACAAAGCAATCCACAGATGCTTCAGGCTTTGCTTGGGGACCAGTTTCAGGAGGGGGTGAAAGTGCAGGGGATGTGGTACGCCAGAGACGGGCACGGGCACTAAATATCAGACATGCTTGCCCTAATCAGGGCACTCAACTGTCTGAACCATCATTAGTCCTGTGACCTCTCTAAGTGGTTACAGGCAATACAGCAGTCGTGGCACATCAGCAAGCAAGGGGAAACCAGCTCATACCCCCTTTGCAGGCTGTCCATGTTAACTTTGAGATAAACTTCAGATCCCACTCGCACTGTACAGACATCCTACATTTTAGAGCAAAACTGTGTGGCAGACAAGCTGAGCAGGGCCCAGGGCACATGCTCACAAAATGCAAACTTCCAAGATTTGATCAATCTGTGGGGAGATCCTCAAGCAGGCCACTCGGTCTACTGTCTGAACTATCAGTTGGGAAGCTTCTGTTCCCACACTCCATCCAAAAAGGCATGGAAGACAGATGCCTTTCTTTTTCTTTGTTCAGGAATGTTCCTGTATGCTTTCCACCCTTTCCACTAATATCCAGGGTACATTTGAAGATTCAGAAAGCATCCACCAGGATAATTGTGGTGACTGCCTTCTTTCACAGGCAACTGTGGTTCTCTGTTCTTTTGGAAATGGCCAGGAGCAATTACCACAAGCTTCCTCACAGACTGATCTTTGGGTTTATCAGCCACCCCTTTTCTTGTGAGAGTAGCTCCAATCAACTTCAACTGACTAACTGGAAGATAGGTTTTTAATACCTGTTAGGTACCTGTTTACTAAGCATGTGCATCAGGTAGTAATGTAGGCAAGAAAGCATCCTACTAGAAGATCATGTATTAGCAAATGGAAATGGTTTTCTAGGTTGTGCCAACAACATAACCAGCACCCATTCAGGGCTAGTTATTCTCTGATTCTACAATATCTGTGTGAGTTTACTATTCCATGGGTTTTCTTCCTCTATCAAGGTTCACTTATTGACCATTTAGGCATGTCTGCTCATGGATCCTCCTCTTTCAATGCATTCTCATGTCCAAATGTTCTTGAAAGGGGTTTTGCATAGGAGGCTTCTAAGAAAACTAGTGGCCCCTCCTTGGGATCTTAATTTTGTGTTAGAGAAGCTAACCCTTTCTCCATTTGAATCAGCTAATCTGTGTGATTAGTTCTTAACATGGAAAACGGGTTTTTCTGATTGCTCTGACCTCTGCAAAAAGGATGTCGGAGTTATAAGCTCTCGCGGTGGGTCAACCCTGTCTCATTTTCCATAAGGAATAGGGTTACTTTGAGAACTAATTCTTTTATATCTAAAGTGGTGTCTGAGTTTCCTTTAAGACAAACTATCCAGATATTCAGATCACTTGTTCATACCTGGTTCGAAACAGATTATTTCCAAATGGTTGTCGAAGGCTGTTACTTTTTGTTATACTCACTGTAACAAAAGTATTCCAGGCAGGGTCACGGCCTACTGTACCATGGCCTTGGCTTTATTTATGGCTTTTTGGAAGGGGTTAGATTCTAGAAGCTGCTTCTTGGTCCTCTGCTTTTACTTTTGCAAAGCACTCGAAGCGTGATTCCTTCCCTAGGTCCAGATCAAGCTTTCCTAAGACCATTTCCAGGAGCTCCTGGACTCTTCTTCCACCTCCCAAGCTATATGGGTAGATTTAACTTGGCTAAGGCTACTGCAGCAGTGATCAATAGTGAAGAACATGGTAGGTAAAATTTACTATAACTGTAGATGTTTAAATGATCACTGCTGCAGTAGCCACTCTCTCCCTCCATCCCTCTTGGTTTTTGTTGTTTTTTTATTCCAGGTGTGGACATTTATTTTTTCGTTGTTCCTAGAGTTGTCCTTTCAGGGCTCAGCCTCCTCCTCCCTGTTAGGAAAGCTCTGAAGGGCTTTTTGCCAAATTTGTCTTTTAGTCAGCTCAGCTCAAGCTGCCCGACAGTTTGTGTGTCGAATGTACTCCGAATGCTTTGGAAGCTGGCTGGCTGTTATATTTTATGCAGAATATAGTAGCTACTGCAGCAGTGATCATTCAAACATCTACTTTCATGCTAAGTTTTAATTCTACAACTAACTTTTATTTTCCCCTGGCAAGTTTTCCAAGAATTGAAATCAACTAGCCACCTCTCATTTTGTTTCTTACCTTGTAATATTTCTTCCCCTTGTGAGTTAGTCTTTGTTTTGGAGGAGATAAACCAATCTCTGCTGAGTCGCACTGTAATAGTTTTTCTAAGTTTGGCATCTTTAAGCATCCCTTTTCTTTTCTTGAGCTGTTTTTTCACGTTGTACCCTTTGTTTTTTATTTTCCCAGAAGTTCTGAAGTCCTCTTATTATAACAAGTGAATTGATTAGGTTTGTAATTAATACTTTATTTAGGACAACTATTTTATGGTACTAAGTACATTTTAAAAGGTTGCATTTTCTTACATTCATCTATGTATGGCATCTGAGTGTTAAGGTTATTGATTTTCTGCATGATTTCTTCCAGTGTTTGTTTTGTTACTTCTTATATAAAGCATCTAAACCAAATTCCCAAATAACTTAGTACACCCCCCATAAGTTAGTGGTATTGTTACTAGTATTTTTAACTAGTCCACAAGGGGTCACAAATTGGTTTTTGTTTAGTGCATTTTATAACCTGACATTTGACTAAAATTAAGGGCATTGAATCTTGCTTTTAAATCTTTTTCTGGGTTAATGATATATAATATGTCATCTGCAAATAATGGCATTTTTTCCTGAGTGTGGTCCATTTGGTGGCCCAGAATGTCTGACAGCCTGATACGCAATGCCAAGGGTTCCAGATACATGGCTAATAGTTACAGGGAGAAGGGACATTTTTCAAATTGAATTTTCTTGATTCCGTTGCCCAGCTTTGCCCTCAACTGTGTATCTTTATAGAGGCCCTTACATCATATTGAAGACTTCGATCTGTGGCAAACACACACCTCCAGGCTAGTCTGTCAATGGCTATTTCTGAGTCTAGGCTCAAATGTGTAAGTGGTTTTCCAGGTTTTTATGCATCCAGTTGCAATGTTTAAGTTTACTGTTATCAAATATCTGGCGACCCTCTCTAAATCCACAGTGGCCCCATTCAGTTACTTTTGAATAAGAATAGAAAGTGGCCTGTGTAAGTTAGGGTTGAGTGGGTCTCTGCCTTCATTATGTGCAACAGTGTTGCCTTTTTCTCTGATGGGACCTGGCCTCATTGATTATTTTATTAAATATTTCCCAGAGCCCTAGCAGACTATCTCCTGCTGTCTTCCAAACTTTAGTGGGAATGCTATATATACCTGACAGATTTCAGTCAGGTTATGACCTCCTTAATCTCTTGAATGTTGATCTTTCTCCCAAGGTGATCACCTTCCTTCCTGTTTATCTGAGGCAGGTTTAAACTTTTTAGGTAGTCCCTTATTAGCACTTAATACAGATCCATTGTCTGGATCCCTGATTTTAACAGCTAATCTCTCCAACTTCTGTTGGTGTAATCTTTTGTCCAATAACTTAAGTCACTTTAGGGCTACTATCCATAAAAGGTCAATCAAGACTTTCTGCCTCCTTCACAGAGTCAATGCATTGTTTTATAAATAATTGTGCCTGTCACAGGTGTGTTCTGTCCATATGTCATAGCCTCTTTTTTTCTTCAGTTGTAACTGTTTCACCTGATGACTTTAATATAAATGTTTTCTCTCTCCCTTCATTTAGCTCATTGTACTTTCTCCATTTAACTTTGTTTTTCATTCTTTACATGCATCCCAGTGTGTGTCTAGTTCTTGAACCTAACCTCCATGTTTTACAGCAATTGTTACAGGATGTGATCAGTCCACTCTGTGAATGGCTTGTTCAAAAGATGTTTAGGAAAGATCCACTGATTTTCTATCACAGGTGTTAATTTCAGGGCTGCTATGAATGTTTTCTGATGTTACATCTATCATGCCTTACCCAGTCCCTGAATAATATGTAAATTCTGCTAGCTTATCCATCCCCACCGTTTATAACATGAGTTAGGCCAAATGTTGTCTTGTGTTTCTTGAGATAGATTCCTTCTGCTGGGATCCTGTATTTTCTCTGCATGTTTTGCACATGTTTTTATTGCAAATTATGTTCCATTCCCTGCTGCTATTAGTATTCCTATCCCCCATTGTTTTTATCTCTGTTCTACCTTTGGGCAGAAGATAAATTGAAGAAAAAGTAATCCTCTGACCGTGCCGCACCCCTCTTATTAAAAGAGCACTACCCTTACTGTTTCTCTATTCTTCTGTCTTGTGTTGGCTCTTCATCAGTATCGCAACATATTGCTTCCTTTCCCTCTCCAGCCTAGCAAAATAGATCCTGGTTTGTTCATGTTCCTGATGATTCAAACGTGTCATGAAACATTGCCACATGTACCCAACGACTACCCGGGCCTTTATAAGCCTAGCTGTGCAATCCAGCCCAGTTGTCTCTGTGTCATGGGTGTTTATTAGCAGGGGGTGTTAGGTTTTTAGAGGTTGTGTGGGTCTGTGAGGAGGTATGCTAGCTTGGGCATTACTGTCTGCTTCTGTTTAGGACATGGAGGCCAGACACAGACAAATATCCCTTCCGTCTATTGGTCAAGGTTACACTAAATAAGGTTAGAGATGGACTTTGCTCCACATGGATGGGGGAGCCTGTTCCAGAGCATGGGGATCCTTTGGGAAACATGTCTGTCTTGTCACTGTCTTATTTATGTCACAAGCAAAATTTTAATCCTTGGATCTAGTGGATGTTCATGTTTCACTGTTGCAGTCATCACACTTGGGTTATCTGCCTGCAGGTAGCCCTCAATTCGGCCCGAATACCAGAGACTTAGTATTTCTGCATCAGTTGCTGTCGCTTTAGGACTGACATCTGGTAGTCAGGGGGTGTAAAAACAGGCAGCCGACGCCATTACATCAGTCTTCTTGCCAAGCAGCCCAAAGCATGAATGCCGGTCGGCCGCTACCTGAGTTTTCGTTTCTGAATTGAATCATCCTGAAGTCTCTTAAAGTTAAGTACCCCATTGGGGATCCTTTTTTTCTTGCTCTAACCAATGTCAGAAAAAGTTAATAGTCTCACCTGTGGAAAGCAAATACCACACTGAGATTTCCATTCTTACTGCGTCACCTGTTTAGGCCCAGACCACGACGTAACTCGCTGTTGATTTTATGCTGTGTTCAATGCCCAAACTATTTGTCATTGGGCCCTTATTGTCGCTACATACTTTAGCTCTCTATCTCCATATTCCGAAATGGCTTCAGTAAGCCATCCGTCTACCGATCTCCGAAAAAACATAAGGATAAAGACAAGACCGCACAGGTCCAAAACTGTCGACACTTCCATTAAGCTAGTCGCCAGTTCGTCGGTACTCAGTGAGGTGCTTTCGCAATCCCTGATGCCTGCTTTCGATGGATTCGCAGGCCGCTACAGAGACCCGTTCGGAGTCTGGTATGCCGCAAGACTCTTCTTTGTCTACGGAACCTGTGGATGTGTCTCTACCTTGGATGGGTCCGGAGCAGCTGTGCAGGCTCCGGCTTCCGAGGAAGTTCTTCACATTACCGATTGTGAAGCCCGTGCCCCGGCCCAGCAATCAAGGAGCCTCAATTCTCATCACTAACACCTGTGAGGGGTGTCTCATATAGGAGGAAAGGATAACAAATACAGTAAAGTGCCATTTCCCTTAAGAGCACACAGAGATCAGTCAGTCCAGGGCTGGTCACTCCCTTGCTCTCCAGGTCCCCAATAAGACTCTAGGGTCCAGATCTCCGCTTAGTAGGCAAGCTAAAACCTCCAGCACCCTGCCTATCCAATCAGTGATTCGTGTCCCTGCCCAAGTAGCTGACACACACACACTTTGAGAAGAGTTTATATAACCACACAGACACTCCTTGGGAAGGCTGGCACAGGTTCTCTAGCTGTGCCCCCTTTTCCCAAACGATACAGTAGTACCAGCTGCCACTATCCACTAATATTTATCAGCTACTCAAAAGCCCTTAAAAGGGTGTCCAATTATTACTGTGCAATATTATTATCCAATTGGTAATATAGCCCAGGGCTAAAGCTATTGGGGTGGCTTTGTACAATTTTACCAAAAGCATGCAAGTACTCTAAAGAGCTTAAATTGTCTCTACAAAAACAGCCACAGTTGAAAGGGCTTAAAAATATTTAATAATAAATAGCCAAAACACAAGGCAATACGTTTTACTACACAGTGCTAGTCAAGAATTCAGAGATCACAGAGAAATACTTAAAATTCAGTAGTACAGTTCTGATATCACAGAAAAACACTTAGAAATTGTTAGAAACTAGAAGGATTAGACTAAGAGAAAATGCAAATCTAAGATAAACTTAGATATCGAGCAAGAGAGTGCTGGTGAGTTGGATGGTCAAGACAAAAATGCATAATGCTCTCTGATTCTCTGTTTTTAAAATCACATTCCTGGTTCACATTACATCATTCTTCACACTTCCCTGGGGTTCACAGGCTACATTCTTTAGTAAGCTCACACCAGGTCAGGAAGCAAAGCCATTAAGGACATTTATGCATGCAAATTCTGGCCGTTAACTCTGGCCTTAAAACAATAGCAAGAATTCCTTCATCTAGACCAACTGGAGCCGTGTTTATATCAAAGGGTCACAACATGCTTTACTTGGTCAGCAGTGTGCACTGTTACATTTTTGCAGTTCCACATGTAACAGCATTTTTTCCATTTAAGACAAGCCTGTGGCTTACATTAATATTTACAAATGACAGAATTATTTTCTATCTGGCTAGGCTGGCAGCCTTCACACCGATATTCGATACAAAATGACTTCTTTCACGTCTTCAGTTCTGTCTAAAACTACCGAATTTCTAAGGCTAAGAATACGAGCTACACCTAAAAAAAGACCCAGTCTCAAGCACCTGCTTCCTTGCCACAATCTCAAATGCTTAAAATGGCAGAAGACCTGATCATGCTGATTAGGGGAAGCCAGCCTTCCCCTGCTAAGAGAAAGAGACCTGTCCACAGCAGCTTTAACTGACCAAGAGTCTGACTCTAAGGTTTCTGAATATGAAGACATGCCTTTATCTGCTTATGAGGATTCAGATGCAGAGGAATCCATTCCCGTTGCTTCCCCTACAGATGATTTTTCTTTTGGTGAAACCCTACATACTTTAAGAGAGCATTTCCACTGGGAATGCCAGGATTATCCTCAGTCCAAAAAACTCTGGGAATGTTTAGATTTGCCACAGCATAGACCCTTAGCTATTCCTCCTGTTCTGGATGTTGTGGATGTCTTTATGGAATCCAGTCTAAATCCTGATACTTTACCCCTTGCTCCAAGGAAACCAGACAGGTACTACAGAGTTCCTGACTCTCTCAATTTTCTTTTCAAACTCCTACTGCTGACCCAGAGGTCATCTCCCAAGGGCCTAAGGACATAAAAGCAACTACAGCTAAGAATCCCACCCCTTCGTACAGGGATTCCTGAGCTTTAGACAGATGGGGTAAAAAAAGTATACACCTCTTCAACTCACGCCATTAGGGCATTGAATTGCCAGTTCCACATGCTGAAATACCAGCAACGTAGTATGGAACTTGAGCAAAAATGATCTGCTTTTACTAACTGTGCAGAAAATAAAGAATTGCAGGAGCTTATGCACTCTGCAAGCCAAGTCAGCAAGCATACCTTGCAATGTGGGTTTGACTCTCTAGAAGCATCTTGCAGGGCAGCAGTCACAGGTTCTGTTCTTAGAAGGCGTGCTTGGCTTAAGGAGCAACCTTGCCAGACCATGTCCAATCAAAATTACTGGATGCACGTTTAAACAAGGAAAATCTGTTTGGCACCAAAGCAGAAGAGGTTCTAAAAAAGATGGAAGAAAAAACTAAGTCTATGCAGACAGTCAAAGATTTTTTAGCAAGTGCAGCCTCCAAGATTCAGTAGGCATTGCCCCTCGCAACATTGGTCCTTTCCAGCCCCTTCCAGGCCATCGCAAGCTAGACCCAGAGGGAAACAGACCCCCCCCCCCCAGATTACAGTCTCAGGGCGTGCAGAGATCTAAGCAATGGAGTACCTCTACTTCTAAAACAGGGAGTGCTAAGCCATCCCCTTATGGAAAAAATTCACATTGACCCCTCAACACCACTCCTCACCTCTGCCCAATTGCTCATGCCCCTAGGAGGAAAACTGCCCACAATGCAAAAAACTGGACCTCCATCACCAAAGGCCAATGGGTCCTCAACATTGTATCACAGGGGTGCAAATTTTACCTCAATTCAGTCAACCCCAAAAGGGTTCCCAGACCTTCCTCCAAACCAGTGGGCAAAGGCACATAACCAAGTTCAGTCTCTGCTCTCCATAAGGACAATTCAACCTGTTCCTGCAGAATAGATTGGTCAAGGATTTTACTCCAGACTTTTCCTGGTACCCAGAAAAGGGGGCACTTTGTGCCCAATCCTAGATCTTTCCATTCTCAACACCTTCCTGGTGGTACCAAAATTCATAATGTTCACCCTTCAGCAGCACCTTCCTATGTTGTCCAAAGATGCCTGGTTAGCCACCCTAGACCTAAAAGAAGCTTATCTGCACATCCCTATCCGGGACTCGTGCAGGAAATATCTATGTTTCAGGGCAGGATCTATACATGATCAGTTCTCTGCACTTCCCTTTGGCTTATCCACTGCTCCCAGAGTCTTCACAAAATGCTTGGCCCCAGCCATGGCATATTGCAGACAGAGAAAAATTCAGATATACCCTTACTTGGACGATTGCCTGATTCAGTCAGTCAGGAAAGGCTGTTGCAGTACCTGACATTTGTAAAGAACCTTCTAATCTCCACGGGGTACACTATCAATGAAAAGAAAACAAAATTAGTCCCCAGTCAAAAGATTGTATTCCTGGGAGTAAACTTGGGACACAGCATCCCAGATGGCATTCCTTACTCCATAAAAACAAGCCTATCTAACAGGCTGCTTCACTCAAATGGCCACCAGAACCAAACTGTCCACAAGGAAAGTCCTGCAGGCTCTAGGGTTCATGGCCTCCTGCATTTTTAGTTCCATATGCCAGACTGCATATGAGGGAAACTTCAATGGTACTTAAGTCTTTGGTGCTAACTTTCTCAGGACTTGGAAACCATCATACCTGTCATACCGTGTGTAAGGACAGAGTTTCTTTGGTGAGCAGCAGCATGCAACCACAACAAGGGACTTCCCTTTACTCAACCCCACACCACCCAGACCCTAACCACAGATGCATCAGACTATGCCTGGGGGGTACATCTGGACGACAAGTGCATTCAGGGCCATTGGAGCCCAAGTCAAATTCATCTGCACATCAGCCAAAAAGAGATGCTAGCTGTTCAGCATGCACTGACAGCTTTTAGATCCCTACTCTCACCAGGACCCTGCTAATTAAAACCACCACCACAGTGATGTGGTACATCAACAAGCAGGGGGGATCCCACTCTTACCCACTCTGCAGGCTAGCCATGACCATGTGGAACACAGCCTTGGCCATGCATATTCATCTGCAAGCTCGATTCCTGCCAGGCAAACAAAACTCACTGGCAGATGACTTGAGCAGAAATCTCCTAGAGCCACACATGTAGCAATTAGACCCCAACACTTTCAGCCTTCTAACCCAAAAATGGAGGACCCCGGAGGTGGACCTTTTTGCCTCCCCCCTACAATCACCACCTCAGAAAATTCTGCACCAGGACACTTCACTGCATGGCCTGGAAAGTGGATACCCTATCCTTCCAGTGGGTAAACCTCTCAATCTATGCATTTCCTCCTTTGCCTCTTCTCACAAGAGTATTACTCAAGATAAGACAGGACAGACCAAGGGCAATCTGCCCCAGACTGGCCATGCCAGCACTGGTACTCACTAATGTGCAGTCTGTCACCAATGCCACCATGACACCTACCCCAGATCCCAACCCTCCTTACTCAGCAGGAGGGACAGATCTTGCATCCGCAACTGCAAACGCTCAACCTTGCAGCCTGACTTATTCCTTGAATTCTCCTCCCAGTTGCCAGCCTAAGCAAACAGGTGCTGGACGTCATTCTTGATGCCATAAGACCCAGTGCAAATAAATCCTATGATGAGAAGTGGAAAAGGTATTGTTCCTGGATTCAGTCTAAAGGAGTGGACACAACATTGCCCTCCTTCCTCTAATCCTGTATTACCTAGCAGATCTACTCCACAGATACCTATCTTTCTCTTCCATTAAGAACCATGCCTCTGCCATCTCTGCTCTTTACAACACTGAGCCACCTCTCTTCTCACCCTGTCATCAAACAGTTTCTGAGAGGGGCCAACTACTTAAGGCCACCAAGGAGAGCCCCCACCCCTGCTTGGGACCTTAACTTTGTACTTGGAAAGCTCACGCTACCCCCCCCCCCCCTTGAGCCTGCAGCATCAGCAGAGTTAAAATTTCTCTCTTGGAAAACAGCCTTGCTTCTGACCATCACTTCAGCTAGAAGAGTGTCTGAGCTACAAGCACTTATGGTTGTGGAACACATTATTTTTCGTACTGACAGGGTCTCCCTCAGGACTAACCCTACTTTTATGCCTAAAGTGGTGTCCAGTGTGGCTCTCAACCAATCTATCCATTTGCCAAACTTCTTCCCTAATTCTTAAAATAAAGGGGAAAGGATCCTGCACTCTTTAGACGTGCGCAGACAGCTCAGATTCTACCTTGATAGGACCAAGCCCTTCAGGAAATCTGACCAGTTACTAGTCAGCTTTGCACCAGGGCAGAGGGCAAGGCTATATCAAAACAAACCATTTCCAAATGGATAGCACACTGCATCCATATCTGTTACAAACACTATGGGAAACCAGCCCCTTTAGGGGTGAGAACGCATTCCACTAGGGCAACTTCAACCTCTACAGCATTCCTCAGGGGAGTCCCTACCAGGGACATTCTGGAAGCTGCTACCTGGAGTTCTGTTCACACCTTCATCAAGCATTGCTACTTGCCAATCTTTTCCAAATCCAGGGTGGGTTTTGCGAGAGCAGTCCTGCAGAGCATACTAGCCAGCCCTAACTCTTCTTGACTGCCTCCACCCAGTCTTCAGCTTTGGGAATCAACCCAAGTGTGATGACTGCAACAGTGAAACACAAAGAACATAGTACAGTTTGTGCATGCTTACCATAAATGTAGATGTTCGAGTATATTCACTGTTGCAGTCCTGGTTTCCCACCCTCCAGCCCCCTTGTGTCTGTCTCTCTCTCCTTCTCTATCTCTATTACTCACCCCTTACAGGGCGATTGGTATTTACTTTTTATTGGTGGTGTTTTTTTTTCCCATAACTTGGCTCCCTATTTGGGGGTCTCTTGACATTTGGGGTAAGAAAAACTGATGTAATGGCGTTGGCTGCCTGTTTTTATACCCCTGACGACCTGACATCAGTCCTGAAGTGACAGCAACTGACTCAGAAATACCAAGTCTCTGTTATTCGGGCCGACTGATGGCTACCTGCAAGCAGATAACCCAAGTGAGATGACTGTAACAGTGAATACACTCGAACATCTACATTTATGGTAAGTGTACACAACTGTACTTTTTGATGCTGTTCATTTTGTGGATGCACAAAAGGTCCATCAGAACTGGATCTGAGGATGACTTGTATGCCAGGCATTGATTGCCTGTCTGTAGGGTACTTGAGTATTGAGATGGGTCTTTAAGGCGATTCATATAGAACAATATGTTTATACTTTAGAGTCTCCTGATAAGAAACCTTTGTGGGCATTCCAAAGCTTGCATATGTCTGGTCAGGTACATGACAAAGGGGACATTATACTCGCTGATGGATCTGATAAGGGTTGAAAAAATGGCAGTATGAGACTTCCTTGAACTTGGATACCATGCCTTTATTTACCATTTGGGTGACATGTTGGTCAAAGGCCAGATTACTGTGTACATATGTTTGCAGATCTGTGACTATCCAGGTCAACTCTTAAGGGTGTCAATTCGATGAAGTAATTAGCCTTGAGTGGCACTTTTCCCATAAGGTTCTATAATGCATTTCTTGGCTCTGAATCTGTGACTTGGACACTCTTATAAGATGTTTATTTCATGGGGGAAATGTATGATAGCTCACAATTTGCAGTCATTAGCAGATTTGGACAGCCAAAGACCCTTGGCATTACCTTTTACCTTCGGGAAGTAGATGCCAAATAGCAGTCCCAGCACGGCACCCTGTGGTATCCCACTGGTGACTGGTCTCATAATGGAAGTGGTCTCACCTGTCCTGACTTCTTGGGCCATGTCTGGACCAGCTAGCAATGCAGGGCAGTACATAAAGGCTTATGGCCCAGTTCACTGACATTGTCTACTATACGAGTTTGGGTATTACATTGAACGCCATAACCAGGTCTAAGTAAGTACTATTTTCTCCACATCTTTTGCCTTGCTGACTTTCTAAAAGAAGTCCACCAGGTTTAGTAGGCATGACCTTCACTTGACAAAGCCAGACTAGGTTGAGTCCAGTGTCTGAAGGTTGCCTGTGTCTTTGATTATTCCCATGATAATTCTTTCCATGGCTTTGTATATTAGACTAATAGGTCTGTAGTTTCTGGTGTGTGTTGATGGTCCACTCCTGTGAAGTGGGATAACTGCTGCAGTCCTCCATTCTTGTTGTACAAAGCCTGTTTCGAGGCTGTAGTTGAAAAGTGACTCAAGTGCCTGATAGGTCATGTTTCAAGCTGTTTAGGAAGCATCTTGGCTCTTGGCATATTATCAGGGCCACTGGGGCTGTGTTTTTGGCCTTGGTAAGCACCACCAGGACCTGCTGCTATTTACTAGTTGGGAGGGTTATACTTGTACGATAATAGA
Organism: Protopterus annectens; assembly: GCF_019279795.1. NCBI lineage: Eukaryota > Metazoa > Chordata > Ceratodontiformes > Protopteridae > Protopterus > Protopterus annectens. The sequence continues at coordinate 13,869,584 of NC_056737.1, forward strand.
TTTACTAAGCTATCGACCCGGAGGTCATTTTAAGCTTTGCCTAATGTAATACTACTCAATATCCTAGATTGGTGAGTACCAGGTAGGTATTTTAAGGGTGGAGGTGAGGGGAAGTGAGGGGTGAAGTTTGAGCTGAATCTGTCAGCTAGCAAATTTGCCATCTCACTCTAAATATGAAGGTGGCACCATTGACCACCAGTTTGGCACACTGGTGTGTGCTGCCTTTGAGTTTTTGGACATAACCGTAGAAGGGCATGTGGGTGTCTTTAGCCTTTGAGGCTATTTGACCTTGTAAATGGCTGTGTTGGTCTTGATTAGTCCTCTTAGTTTCCAGTTTATTTTAATTTGAATGCTCCTATCATTATGGGAATTGCTCTTCCTGATTTTACCCAATGACGTTTTCCTTTTGTTTTATACCATGTTAAAGCTAGGATTCCACCAGTGTGGTTTGTTTTAAGAATTTGTTTTAGGCTTGCTTCTAGTAGGTACATCAGCCTCTATACAGCCATTTACATGGTTGTACAGGCTCTTTATGAAAAATTCCACATAGGTTACTGTGAATTAGGGGTTGGAAGAACCACTGAATTTTGGCAAACTATCCCTCAGTAGTATGTAGTTTGGTTTGGAATGGTTCCTAACTAACACAGTTTGCTGGGGTTAGAGTTCATTTTTATTTTGAAGGAGACAGCTTTGTGATCCAAGCTTACCAGTGTGGAAGGTGGGGAGGGGGGGTCACTGCTGTCCCATATTGGCGAGTACCAGTTCCAATATGTTTGAACCTCTCTTGGGGATGTACAGTATCTGGTCAAGGGTTTGTTAATAAAGTCCAGGAATAGTTGTATCTGTGAGTATGAAGCAGTGTATGCTTCTCAGCCTATAGAGGAGTAGTTAGTGTCCCATGAATAGGGTATTTGGGTTAATGGTGAATGTCTCCAGTAAGTCTAGTTATGAGCTATGGGATTCTAGGGACATAGGGGATGACCTATAGCTTGCTAGGGTATGGTACAGGATTTTGTTGGTTATTTGCAAGTGGATAAATTACAGGACATCATTCTGTTTAACCAACCTGGACTTGTGCTTGTTGCTGATATAGACTGAGACTCTCCACCCTTTGTTCCTGTCTGTGCAGCTGATGTTCTAAATGTGTGGAAAGCACTGAAGCCTTTACTTCCAATGTACTTTGTGCAAATTTAAACCGCACAGATAGCTGTATTCCCCAGGGTAAAAAGCGCTGATAGTGTGTGGAGTTTCTTGTTTAGGCTCCTAGCATTGAGCAGTAACACCTTCAGGTTTCTTTGGGTTTTATTTGCTATATTGGTAGGTTTGTCAGTTTGGTTGCAAGGGGGTGGATAAAGTTTTAGCCAATATTTGGAAGTCTGGGGAGTCTGATGTAAACCATCCTTTGCAAAGCAGTGTGATTTGTTAACCATGCTGACAAATATTGAATTCCCCTGGAAAGATACCATAAACTAACCCAATTATTGAAGTTAGTTGTCTTTTGCTCATACTGTGGCATTCAGTGATGAAGGTAGAATGTTGCTCTGTGCAAAGCACATACCTGACTGAGACGCATTCAGAAAGATCAACAAAGTCTCTCTCCATTTAGTCCATGGAAGTACGTCTCAGGTAGTTAACATCCAGATGGACTGTAATAGAATTGAATTGGTACCTGTGGTGTAGTGATGTAAATGCATGTGGATCCTTATTCCAGATAACCAAGTAACTTTTACCTTGTTCATTCTGGAGAGTGGTGCGTCTGTGTGTGCGTCTGTCTGTGTTGTACAAAGGAGTCCATATGGCAAGAATCCTGGGTAATGTGTCTGCTTGCCTTATGGGATATGCTCTTGCGGCTCCACTATGTATGGGTAATGTGTTTGCTTGCCTTATGGGATATGCTGTTGGGGCTCCACTGTGTATAGGTGTGTGTTTGGTGTTGCTTTTGGTGAGTGCTTTAGAGATTGCCGAGGACTGCTGTTGTCGTTTATAGGCTTAGGATGTCTTTGAGGCTTTGGAAAATTACTTTTTAATGCTGCAGCATAAGTTAGTCTGTGTGTATGGTGGACACTGTGTGGTGGGTGTATTGTTTGTTCTTGAAAACCTTGTTTGTATGCAAATATTTGCTTCTAGTTAAATTGTGTACGCATCTCTCACATACTGTTTGTTTCTTGCAGATTAAATGGTTGTCTTTGAACATAAGACAATTGCTACATTTTCTCAGGATGCCCATATCTACTAAGCTGGCTAAGGAGATGTTTGAAAATTGCATATCTATGTTGTCTGCACATGTATTTGGGAGGATACTGTAGGGTGCAGACTGGGTTATCCAGAGGTGGTCTTGCATGGTCATTGATGTCTGACACTAGTCTAGGTTAGACTGGGCTAACTGTTTAATGTGAAAACTAGGTGGTCTAAACTAGTCTCTATGCATTGGCTGTGTTTTAGCCACCCTAAGTTACAGGTTTTAATTCTAAAGCCTGTTTTATAGATAAAATTTACTTTCTGCGTTTGTGTCCGTATGGGGCACTATTAACCTCTTTATGTAAAAACACCAAGAAGGATTGCTTGCAAGTGTTTTGCTGCAACAACGTAAATGACATTGACCAGGTGCTTTCAGGTTTTAGGGACCTTTAGAATGATTTAAAGGCAAAACCAACAAATAAAACAGAGATAAAGCAGTAGCACTCTAAACAGTTAACTGAAGTACAGAATATTGAAATTAATCTCTAATCTGCCAGGGATAGAGCAGGATTAACTCTGGCCCTCCTCAGATTGTGGCTAGAACACCAATCAGATGGGAACTCTGTGGAAATTAGCAGAAGACAATTTGTAATAAGTCAGGTTTACTAAAGTGCAATACCGGTTTGCTGGGTGGGCACTTAATATTATGGATCTATAGAAAAACATGGGTGGTAAAGTACTTGTATACACTGCATAACTGATGATACCAATGAAAGACGGGAGGGACTTTAGAAGCCAGATTGCCATAAGTTATAGAAGCCAGTGACACAGCCTTTTAAAACCATAGTAAGAGAGGAGAGGGAGTAAGCATTGTGAAGAAATTCAAAGTAGAGCTGTAGTCCTGTGGTGAGTATTTCAGAAGCTTTTAGGTTAATGTTTCATTGGGAGCTGGGGAGACTCAAAGAACAGGGGAAAAACAGTATAGGAAGGCACTGGAATGCAACTTTATGCAGGTATACACAGCTATAAAAAAGCACTGAAGCACAAATCCTGGAGAATTCAAAGTACTGCTACTGCTGCAATCCTATCACAGACTAATGCACCAGACTATCGAGAAATGTTCCAGTAATGTAGTAATAAATGACTGACTGAGGCTCAAAATTGGCAGTAGATTGCAGTCCTACTACAACTGTGAATGAAGTTACAGGACTGAGACCCCAGAATGGGTTAAAAATACAAAAAGCTACCTTTTGCATATAATTCTACTTTTAGAAATAGATGTGCAGTATAATGTATAAACAATGTTAAAATCTTGCAATAATACACAATCTTCCCATAACTGCAAAGGAAGGTACAAGACTAAAGCTAAAAAAAAATCCAGATTACTTTTTTGGCTAAAACGTAGACAAAAGCACAGAGGTACAAAGCAGTTTGACCACACAAGTCACTCAGTGCAATTTAAAAATTTAAACAGAATTTAAATTAAAGCTTTTTTTTCTTCCCTTTTAATGAAAAGTTTGTGTCTCATACTTTGGGGCTTTCTGTAACTCTGAGTCTTGAATATTTATATTTATTAATATGAATAAGAATCTGATGTAACCGTTTCCTCGCTAATCCATTAGTATTCCAGCTCAGTAAATTTAACTCTGGGTTAGAAAGGTTCTTCAGTGATTGTCCTATGGCCCTGGTTCATATCTAAGGGATAACTGTATTCTCAGACTTGGAAAAAAAAAATCAGGTTACCTGTTTTAGGATCTCTTGGTTCCCCATTATAAAATTTGGTTGCACCTTGTAGTTGAAACCTTTTTAGTTGTGTTGTCTTTCGGCTTTTCCCAGTTAGGGTTCACCACAGTGGAACTCCGGTCCGCTAATGATTGGCAGTAGATTTTTACGTGCCGAGTTGCCGGCCCTGACGCACAACCTTCAACGAAGGTACGCCCATTCATGCATGTCTCCACAAAAGACGCTCTAGCTGAGAATCGAACAGGACAACGTCTTACTGTGAGGCAACAATGCTACCGCAGCACCACTTTTTAGTAATCAGCAAAAATATAAGTAATACAGTAAATGATTAAAGAATAATAAAACTATGTACAGACTAGTGAGTTTGACAGTATTTTGCTGTTAGAGCCCTGAAATGTTTTTATTGAGGGTTAAAGTAATATAGCTTTACATAGCTTAAGTAGGTACCTCCCTGTGAACTTGCATGTAAAGTACCACCTTTTGTCTACCAGACACGTTTGCAGAGCTGACTGCGTTAATTATCTCTAATAAAGATTTTTGTATATTTTTATAAACTCAGTATGCTAGTAGTCTGTATTTTTCTAGTACTCCTCCTCCTCCTACTACTGCTACTATAGACAAAAACTAATTTCAAACATCATCCATTTTTATGTGCTGATGGATATCTTATTTTGAATTAAATGTATACATCCAGATTGTTCGTGCATTCTACTAATTTGTATGCCAAGAAATCAGTCTTCACCTTAACATTGATCCTCTGCCCATTCTTTATCACCCTCATACAGTTCACTAGATTAAACTTTGGATTTTGTTTTTAAATGTTTTGCAAGAGAAGGCGGGCTAATGTGGAGAAAAGACTTGCATTTACTACTACCCCATATTAATAGTAAAACACTATTTATTGTCACAAAATTGACTATGTGTAAAACAAATATTAAAGTATTACTTTTATCTCAGTTTAACAGTAATCCTGGGAAAGAGACAAGATGAGCATAACAGAAAATGTAGCATAACAATAAAAACTGTGAGGTATAAACTATATCAGTGGTTGGAATGTACCGTGTGTGTTCACTATCACTCCCTAACTTTACAGCACACATTTTTGTTTGTATTTCTATCTGCTGAAAAGTTACAGCTAAGTACTACTTTCCCGTTGTCTTAACTAGTTGTGTATACAAGAGTCAATGTTTTAATGTTGCTTGTATACAGCCAATTGCATGAGTGCAACATTCGGAGTCGGGCATCTACAGTGTATTTGCTGCCCATTCATATTATTTCTGTTTGTTCTGTGGTAACTTGGTAAGAAACATTCTTGGCGTTCCATTTTAACTTTTATCTTCAACTGCATTTTTTTCTTTGAAAGACAGGGAAGGGTCTGACTGACATCCTTTCTCTGTGGGTAGTCAAGAATTCCTTCAAGCCAGGCTGCCTCATGGTGGCAAAACTGCTGTGTGTGTGTGTAGATTTAGTCTCACATTTTCATTTGTCAAAATCCTGTTCTGCTGTGTTAGAATTGATGCATGTTTTATCCCCAGAGGTAGAATACTCTTAACTGAGTAGGATAAAGTAACTTGTGAATGTCTTTCTACGTTGTCAGATTGCTGGGATGTAGTTGTTATGCTGCTGCTGTATGTATGTTGAATAATCATGATCGATAGACTATCACAAGCCTGCCCTTCTTCCAAACTGATGAGAGGATTCCCTCATTTTGTTGGGATAGTCTGACATTTTACCAGTATTGGTCTAGGAAGACGCTTTCATCTCCATTCTCAAGGTTTATATTAGGATCTCATTCAATGACAAGTCCCTCTACTTAGGCATTTTGCTATGAATGCCTTGCAGTTTGATCCCTTGACCAGTTCAGAGAAAATGAAGATTTTTTTCCATCCTTGACCTGTCTTCCAACTCAGTCAGCCACTGTTTCAACAGATGTTTAGTCTGTTGTGTCTTCAGCCTTTCCTCAACTTAGAGGCTGCTCTTGCGGGGCACTCCAATTCTGAATGTTCACTGAGGGCTTACTCTATTTTTTGTTTAGTATTGTTGGATAGTATATAATCTGTTAAGATGCCACTAATTTAAAAATTTTTAGCATGCACTTGGATAATTTTATCTTTGAACTTGATGCTAGCCAGATCCTTGGTGCTAGCTATTTATCTTAGCAGTTTGTGCCACTTGACCACATTGGCAGCGAGGTTCAGGGGCTAATTTCAATTGTCCTTTTTTATAGTATTTTTGTGCCAATTTCTTCCTATGTGATGATTTTCTAGTTGACATGCGTTTAGCCTATGGATGTATACAGCATGACTTCCATCCATCCAATAGTACTAGTACTGCCCTTCAAATTTATATAGATTCATAGGTTCATAGATTAGTACTAGACTAACTGCCCTTGCGAGCCATTTTAAGCCTAGGCAATTATACCTTGAGACTCAAACCCTGCACCTTGTGTTTGTAAGGCAAACACCTTAACCATTAGGCCACCCTCCCAACTTCCCTTTCCTGTCAATAAAGCTAGAGATAACTGCAAACTAATCTCTTCCTTATTTTTAGACTTATCTAAAGCCTTCAATACAGTTTGTGCGATCAAACTTCTTCATATGTCCTCATTAGGTCTCTCTCAGCCCTCCCTACTGTGCTTCAAAGGCTATATGGCCAAGGGGCACAGTCAGTAAAATGGCACTCCATGCTGTCTCCTTGGCTCCCAGTCAGTACTGGTGTACCACAAGGCTCTATCCTTGGTCCCCTCCTCTCTAACATTTTCACCCTCTATACATCTACACAACAGGCCTCCTTAATACAGTACACAGATGACTCCACAATCATTTGCACATCTAACATGATACACCTCCAAAGAATTACTCCGGAAACTTTAACAGACACTGCAACATGCCTTCACAGCACACAACTCATTCTCAACCCAAAGAAGACCAAACTACTATTTTTTCCCACCAAATCTCTCTATCCCGAAAAAAAAAAAAATTAAAGTCTTTTGTCTTGATAACACAACCACTGAAATCATGTCTCACAGCATATTATTAGGAGTAGTAGTGGATGATGGGCTTACATTCGACCTGCATATACAAAATTGCCAAAGAAACTCTTCAAAAACTAGGGATGCTTTACAGAGCTAAAAACGTTCTCGACAATGCAACTAAAACTACACTTGCTGCTACTAAGCACCTCTCCACACTTCTTTATAGTGGTTCCATCATTACTAACCTCCAGGCTTCACAAAAATTAAAACTTGAACAGTGCTACTACAAAGTTGCTAAATTTGCAGCAAATACCCCTTTTAGAACCCACCATTGTATAACACTAAAAAGCTTAAATTGGTTAAAACTGCCTCATGAACTAATATATACACCGTTTTTACCACCTACAAAAATTAACCAGCATCCATCTTCCTGTCCAGCATTAAAAAAAACATTCTACACAACTATGTTCCCAGTCGGTCATTGCCATCCATTGAAAAAACTCCTGTCTACAAACCTTTCAGATCTACTGGGCATTGTCTGTACTTGTAGAATGTTGCAAAGACCTGCAACTCCTTACCTCTATCCCATCAGGTCAGTACCCTTCCTCCCCTCTTTCAAAACCTCTCTGAAAGACTTCCTAGCAAAAGTCTCTCTGTTCTTGCTGAAAACCAGGATAACCTGTATCCCTAAATGTGAACAAGTACCTTTTCATTCATTAAACCTCCTTATTCTCCCTTCTTCACTTGCTTCCTTACGTCTATCAAATTCTTTCCCTGACTTTCTCTCTAAATATACTGTTTTCCCTAAATTCATATTGCAATTCCTGTTTGTGTTAGACTGTTGCCTTTAATTTCTCTACAAACTGTCTATAATGTTTATGTATATTAAATAATTGTCCTATAACTTGTATCAATTCTTTATGGATATTTTTATATTGTCACTAATTCATTATAATTATTTAAACTGAAGATGCTTTTATTTTATTTTTGAAGATTGTAAAATTATTGTTCTTAAAATGCTTTGTAATAATTTGGAGTTTTTCTCCCCAGGCCTTCGCTGAAAATGGTATTCTACTCAGTTGGACTTTCCTGATAATCAGATGTCTATATATAAATAAATAATTCTGATGCGGTCCTCATCATTCTTCCTCATTGATGGGTCACTGATCCGACTGTGCTGCATTTTTCAGACTTGGATCCTAGTCTTGAGCTCCTTCCTGTACCCACAATGCTCTACACCTCCCCAGATCTTGTTTTGCCGCATATTGGGTCCAGACGAGGATTCTTGGGCTCTAGTTTAGAACTGCTTGTTTGCTGTTAAGCTAAGTCAGTTTTTCATCTTAATATTTTGATCTAGAAATAACTGGTAGTTTATTCCTTCTTTTCTCCCCTTTCCATTAGTTTTTCGCAGGCGTGAGGGACTGTGTTATTCCTACCTTAACTACTGCTTTCTTTCTTCTAGGGCTGTTGGCATTTCTCCCTTCCATTTGCTCTGTATTTCTCTTTTTATTAGAATTATCTAAAAAAAAAAAAAAAAAAACTTTTTTCTAATGATTTAAGTTAAGGTTTATCTTCATCTATTGTTGCTTTTTGGGTATGTAATGTTGTTTTTGTGTGTGTGGTCTGTATCTTCATTGTTAGTTATGTCAGATAAACCAGAGGGTTATTTTTAAGCACTGCTCAGATTGTGGGCACAAACTTTCCCCAATCTGATGCACATAGCAAATGTGCATATTGTTTGACCTGACCATCTGTGATTGGCTTGTGACATTTGAGGGATTTGATCCTCAAGCCATTGCCAATCGCAGAAACAAACAAATATTGAGGGGACTTTTGCCTGCTTCTTCATCTTCCTCATTAGGGGTTGAAACGCCCTCCGAGTCATGCTGGTATTTAGGAGTTCAAGAACCATCCTCTCATGACCTTGAGGACTTCCTCAAAGCCTCCATCTAAATCAGTGAAGACATCTGATCAGATCATGTTGGATCCTAGATGCTCTCTGGATCTGACAGCTACCATCACCACAATTACCTCTCTTAGGCCATCCACTTCTACCTCGGATTCTAAGACCTCAGATCTGAGCGTTAGGACCCGGATAAAAGAGTATTCCATCAGGGTAGTTTCTCCAACTTTGCCCTTTACACTCTTACAAACTCTGCAAACATTCAAGGCCTGCGTCAGTAACTTCAAGATCCTCTAGGAGCCTCTCCGATGTTGATATGGGCTGGATGATGTGGAGATTCCTTAAAGCTCAAGTCCAGATGAGGATTTTGCCAGCTCTGTCTCTAGTCAGATCTGTGTCCTCGCTACTGTGATTCACTCTCCTTCTCCGATCTGACCAGTGATCTTGGAGCCCCAGTGTAGAGTATGTGTGTGTGTTGTACCTTTAAGAAGCATTTCCAAGGACTGAACGTGCATGTAAATAGCAAGCGTGTGCTAGCTTCAGTGTCATTTTGAGAGTGCAGCCAGAGAGTGAACACGTCTGAGAGAAATGGTCAGTCTGTTTATAAGTTTATCCAAGTTAGTTATTTACCTCAATCCTGATGTGTTTTTGTATAATAAAGCTGCTTGAACAAAACCCACGCATCTTCATCTGTTTCATTCTGACTGGATGAATAACATGGTATCAGAACCAGGATTCCAAAGACTGCTTTTCAGAGTTACGAGGTGCAGAATTAGCATTGAAGGTAGAATAAGAGAAATGAGAGCAAAAAAGGGCCAGAAACAAGCTATTGGCAATGAAAACTTGCACAAACAATTTTATTAAAAAAGATAAAACTGAGCATTGCAAGGGCACAGAACGCATTACCAAGCAAAAGGATAGTACCGAAATGTTTAAGTAGACGAAAAGCATAAAAGTTATTAATTAAAATGTTCGAAATTAAGATATCTGATAAAACTATTATCAGAAAAAATTATGGAGGGTTCAGAGTAACCTCGAAATTGCAAAGTGAACATGTTTAGAGTAAAACTAGCAAAAGAAAAGCAATTAAATGGGCAAAACAAATTAAAGGGTAAAAAAGGGCATATTAAGTATAAATAAAACAAGGTGATTGCATGTGTTTTGGCAAATTACAATCTTTTGGCATATTACAATCTTTTGGCATAAACAGTTGTTTTGCATTGATGGAAGCTATTCAGAGCATAAGTAGAGCTATTTGAAGCATAGAAAAGTGTGTAAAAGTGCTTAGTGTATGCTTATTAATGTCATTTATTCCTAAGAGTTTGTGTGCAAATTGAAACTTGTTTCAAAAAGTGCAGTCAAAATGCAGCCATTTCGAAAAGTTTCTTGTGCTGGGTGTGTCTACTCGTGAAGGGCCACCATTACAGAGTGTTTCTTGCACTGTAAAGTTATTTAGCAAAGTACAGCCATTTTGGAAGTGTTTCAATGTGTTGTGTACTGTTTATTTGCAATTTGCAGTTACTTCTAAATGTTTCTTACTCTGAGCTTCTTCTACCGTCCAATTTATTCGCACAGTACAGTTATTTGAAATGTTTCTTGTAATGATGATAGATGACTTTTTTGAAGTACAATAATTTCAAGAGTATTACACTGCCAGAGAGACTTATTTTGCAAAGTATTTCTCAGAGTTCAATTACTGAGAGACTTATTTTGCTATTGAGCATAGTTACAAGTACTGGCATAAATTTCCGGCATATATACATGTGTGTGTTTGTGCATACTTGCAAAAGCCTTCACTTATGTGTTAATATGGCAGAGGCATTTCGCAAATCAGGTCCACTTGTATTTGACCAGAATATTGCAGAGAACTGGAGAATATTTGAGCAAGAGTACAATATTTTTATACAAGCAGCTTACTCAGATAAAGATGCATGAACCAGGGCATTCATTTTGCTAAACCTAGCTGGGACAAGAGGCTATTGATGGTGTTCATTTGTGTATGCACCGAGGGTGAAGATGAAAATCGCCATATTATTATTCTGGCTGAATCAAAGGAAGATCCTGAGTGTTTGAAGCGTAAATTGAGTAATGTGCAACCCCCAGACCAATGTTCATTAGAGAGGCATTTGTTTTATATAAAAGACCAACGGCCAGGAGAAACATTTGCAGCTTACATTACTGGCTTGAGAAACAAAGCTAAAACTTGCATGCTTGGTGAATTAAAAGACGAGCTAATAAAGGACAGGCTTGTGTGTGGTATTAATAGTGCTGCTGTGAGAAAAATTTTTTCTTCTGGATAAAGATTTAACGTTGAGCAAAGCTGTTCAGATTTGTCAAATCTGTGAAAGTCACACAAGTATGGTTTCAGCAAGCTCCAGAGCAAATGTAGACAGCATGTAACATGTGGCAAGCAGAAACAGGCCTAAGCACATGGTAGCCCCAGCCCCTGTGAGTACTCCTGGGAAGACGTGGTTTTCTAGCAAGTTCTAAGACCAGTTCAGTTAGAGCATGCTTAGTGCAGAACAAAGGCTGCTCAGTGCAGCACAAGGGTGAATTAGCAAAACCCAAATGAAGTTTCATTGTTAACTGTTACAATTGTGGTGCCAGTGACGAGTCCAAAAGAGAAGCATGTTTAGCATTTGGTCAGCAATGTCACAAGTGTAAAAAATGGAATCACTTTCAAAAGTTGCAAGTCAACTAAACCTCACTCAGTTGCATGGAAAGGCCACCTGAAAAAGCAAATTAATCCAGTAGGGTTGTAGTCTACTTAGATGGTGTATCAGTAATAAGTGAAAAGGTTAATGCAGTAGATTTATTGGCAAAGTGTTTTGTACTGTGCTAATCCTTGGCAAACCCATGGAGCTCAAAGTAGACACTGGTTCAAAGTGTAATGTTATGTCAGCAGAAACATTTGCTAAAGTAAGGGCTAGTGAACAACTTAATGTGACTAGTTTGCGAGACTTGTTGCATATGGAGGTGAAGAAATCCAAACCGAAGGTTCAGTAGTGCTTTTATGTTGTTTGGCTGGGAACAGTTACAAGTTGTTTTACATAGTTCGAAGACCTGTACAGTCGTCATTGGGTCTCAGTGATAGCTTGAGAATGGACTTTCTTTCCTTTACTGAAGTTCATTGCATAAGCAGATGTCCCAGTTCCAGCATCAGTGAAACTATTTTCTCAGAATATGCTGTTGTTTTTGATGACGAGCTAGGCAAGCTTCCAGTTGTGTATTCCATGAAGTTAGACCCAGAGGGTCGGTCCAGTGGTCAGACAGGCAAGAAGGGTTCCAATAGCTATGCAGAGCCGAGTTGAAGCTCTGTTAGATAAAATGGTGCAGCAAGGTGCGATTTGTCCAGTTACAGAACAAACTGAATGGGTGTCGTCTACGGTAGCAACTCTCAAAAAAGCTCAGATGAGATTAGAATATGCATCGACCCAAGAGATTTGAATAAAGCATTGAAAAGACCTCATCATCCCATGCAAACAGTTAAGGAAGTCACAGCCCTGATACTGAATGCCAATGTATTTTCTGTCTTGGATGCAGACAGCTCATTTTGGCAAGTGATGCTTTATCCCAAATTCTCATTACTGACTACATTCATTACATCATTTGGAAGATATAGATTCCTCGGGATGCCATTTTGAATAAATTCTGTAAGTGAAGTCTTCCAGCGTGTAATGGAACAGATCTTTTCAGGTTATCCCTGTGCCTTAATAGTAGATGATTTATTGGTTGGAGGCAATGGTGAAGCAGAGCATGACAGAAACCTCAAGAATATTCTAGACAGAGCATGTGAAATGAACTTAAAGCTCAATCCTCTGAAGTGCAAATTCAGACTACCAGAAGTCACATATGTAGGTAATTTGTTTACTAGTACTGGTTTACGACCAGACCCATCCAAGCAAGCAGCTATTCTTGAGATGCCCACTGCAGTTAATGTTCCAGCTCTACAACGTTTTCTTGGTATGGTTAGCTATTTGGGCAAGTTTATACCAGATTTCCGTGAATTGACAGCGCCTTTAAGAGAGCGGACGCGCAAAAATGTTGTATGGTCATGGCTAGAACAGCACCAGCGAGCATTCAGTGATCTTAAGCAGAAAATTGCAGTTCCACCTACATAAAAGGTACTATGGTGTTAATAGACCAGTTGCCCTTTCCTTTGATGCGTTAAAGTTTGGTCTTGGTGCAGTTATTCAAGAGGGCAGACCAGTAGCCTGTGCATCTGGAACTCTTACCCAAACTGAAATGCAAAATACTCAGGTTGAGAAAGAACTTTTGGCAGTTGTTTGCATGTTCAAAAGTTTCATAATTATATTTATGGTCAAGATATCCAGATTGAAACTGACCATCAAACCGTAGTTAATATTTTAAAGAAGCCTATGCATTCCACTCCAGCAAGATTACAAAGAATGCTGCTCATATTGCAAAAGTACAACTTTAAAATGGTCTATACAAAAGGCAGACTTCTTTATCTGGTTGGTACCTTATCCATGTCGTCCAGCAATACAACGGAACAGTTTGATGCAGAGAATATTTTGACTTCGATGTCATGGAAGTGCGTAATTTTTCTACCACAAGAATTGATGAGCTGAGATCATACAAAGACTGATCCTGTTTTGCAAAATCTCAATCACTACATCCAGGTAGGATGGCCATCTAAGCAATCCGCCTGAAGTACAAGTTTATTTTCCTTACTGAGATGAGGTGTTATGGAAGATGACATTATTTTCAAAGGTCCTAAAGTTGTTCCTGCTTCCTTATGTGAATATATTCAGATTTTGTATAGTGGTTACCCAGGTTCCGAATCTACCAAAAGAAGAGTGAGAGGACTAGTATTCTGGCCTTCTCTAGTGAAAGACATTGACAATGTGCTTTCATCTTGTTCAGTATGCAATAGTACTAGACTGCATCTGCAAAAAGGGCCACTTCAGCTAAGTCAAGTTCCTGAGCTACCTTGGTCAGTAGTAGCTAATGACTTGTTTGAGTGGAACAATCAGCATTACTTGGTGTTGGTAGACTCTTATTTGAATTGGTCCGAGATTGATTTGTTGCCTAACCGAACATCTGCTAATGTTGAAATGTCATTTCTCAGTCCATGGTAGTCCCTCATAAGCTTATCTCTGACAGTGGTACTCATTGCAAATTGATTTTCTGAATTTTGCAAAAGAATGGGACTTTGTACATGTTACTAGCAGTCCTGAATATCCACAGTCAAATGGTCTAGCTGAACGTGCAGTAGAGTGCAAAGCAATTACTAAATAAGTGAAAGCGTGACAATACCGATGTATTTTTAAACTTTTATTTAATCTCAAACATACCCCGTGATGTACTTGGCTCACCTGCTGAAAGACTTCTATCTAGGCAAACCAGAACTGCCCTGCCTGTCAATTCCAGTTTGTTGAAGCCTAAAACTAAAAACAGAGCAATCAAAGCCCAACTATTCAGAAAGTATTATTTCCAGAATTCTAATTATGATAAAGAAGCAGCTTCCTTCCTCCTTTAAAAGGAGGAGAAACTGTGAAGATACAGACAGAAAAGGTTTTGACTGGATTGGTCAAGTAACCAGTATATGTGCTGAGTTGAGATCCTATTTTGTGCAGTCTGAGGGTGTGGAGTACAGGAGAAATCACAGACATCTTCCTGTAGCAGAACTGATACTGCAGCATTGTTCCTGTGATACAGACTCTAAATCTCAGAGTAATCCAGACAATGTTCCTGTTCCAGAACATGTCTTGACTTCATCTTCCATTCCTGATGATGTTCCAGATGTCCCTAAGGTTAACTTTCAGCCGAGATGGTCCCAGTAGCTAAACCTGATTCTGAATTCTATATCACACAATTTGGCCGCATCTCCAGATGTAGTGTGAAATACACAACAACCTGGACATGATTGTCTATATGCATTTAGTTCTGTATAATTGCATATCAAACAATTATCTTGTATTTATTGTATGCCAGTCAATGTCTATGAAATGTGATTCTTTTCTCAGAGGAAAGATGTAGAGTATGCGTGTGTGTTGTACCTTTTAAGAAGCATTTCCAAGGACTGAATTTGCATATAAATAGCAAGCACATGCTAGCTTCAGTGCCATTTTGAGAGTGCAGCCAGAATGTGAAAATGTATGAGAGAAATGGTCAGTCTCTAAGTTTATCCAAGTTAGCTATTTGCCTCAATCCTGATGTGTTCATACATAAAGCTGCTTGAACAAAACCCATGCATGTTTGGCCGTTTCATCCTGACTGGACGAATGACACCCAGGATACTAGGTACCCGAGAGAGTCTGCGTCTGATCCAGGGAAGCTTTCTTCGTTGACTCTGGCTACCCTGACCAGCTCTGCTCCAATTTCGAAACAGAAATCCACAGGGAGGTAAAAATGCGTAGAATGAAGCAACAAGGTCCAAATAGCATACCACAAATTTATTTGTCCGCTTTCGTCAACAACTTCTTCAGAATGAATACGGTATTCATTCTGAAGAAGTTGTTGACGAAAGCGGACAAATAAATTTGTGGTACGCTATTTGGACCTTGTTGTTTCATTCTACGCATTTTTACCTCCCTGTGGATTTCTGTTTCGTTGTTTATCAGCATCTTTTTTTGGTTTAGTCTGCTCCAATTTCATCCGATCACAGTGGGTCTTGGGTCTATGATGTCAGCGTTAGATCTGGGAGGAGGGGTTCAGCTCCGACCTTCTCTGATCCTTCCCTTCCTCTTCGCACTTCAGCCCTCGACAGCTCTGGTCCCATTGTGCCTGAAGGCCATGGATCTGGAGGAGTGCCTGTCCTTTCTTCCTCGACTGTATCTGCTCTGAGGGAGATGGGGGGGGGGGGTTGGATTCTCTTTGTCCGTCAGCTTTCCAGATTGAAGAGATGGACTTTGAGGGAAAAGGATCCACACGATCACCACCAGATGATGTCTCCTTTTGCAGACATCTTGGAGATCCTTGGAAATATGGCTGGTCAGCCCAAGCTCCTTGGAGTCGGTGCTCTTGAAGGCTTTCTGGTTGGACCCATCTATGTCTTGGGTGACCCCTCCACTGGAAAAATTAATTGACTTAGGGAGATGGACACAATCGAACCATTCCCCAAACCCCTTGATAAATTCCTTGTTCCCTCTAAGACCGACTGCATTGGTATAAAGGTGTTCCTGTTGCACCAGCAGCCACCAAAAAGGAGCTAGCTGAACAAGGCTGCTGTGTCCATCTGCTGAACAAGGAGTCTCAAGTGATGGACAGGTTTGGTAAGCGCATGTATACCTCGGCTACCTTTGCACTGAGTTCATTAAATTACTTGGCAAATTTCACTCAATTGCAGAGTGATTTGATCAAGGAACTTTCAAGCGGTCTTGCAGAGACCATGTCGGATGAGGCCTTCAAGGAAGAATCTCCAAAACTGGCTGTTGCTTCAGTGGCCAACTCCTCCATTAGGGGCTCATCTCCCATACAGAGGAAGGCACCTCATGGGCAGCCGGCTCTGGTATTGCTGACAGAAGATATGCCTGGATGAGGCTTTGTGACTGCAGAACCTTTCAAGGTGTATTTTATCAATGCTCCCTTGGGCCATCTGTCAAAGGAAGTTACCACAGCGAACAGGAAGGAAAGACCCTGTCTGCCATTGGGATCAAATTTTTCTACCCATTAGCATACCTTCTCTAGAAATCAGCAAGGTGCTAATAAGACTTGGTTTTGAAAATTTCAAGGGTGTTTTCATGATCAAAGCAGGAAGTCTTCCTTCAGAGGCAAAGGAGGAGGTTTAAATGGTATTCGCTCTCACAGATACAGAGGGATTCTGCAGAATCAGGGCTTAGGAGAACCCTTCTCTGATGGGCCCTATCAGCACTCCTGAAGCACTGCCCATCTCTGGAGGCAGTCTGGATTAATTTTTCCCTGCGCCTGGACTAATCTGACAACAAATTCCTGGGTGCTAAGCATAATATCCAGGGATTATTACATTCCCTTTATTCTTCCACCTCTTTTTGGACAAAAGAAACTCCCCGACATACCACCCAGTCAGTGGGAGCACACAGTACTGGAAATTCAAAAATTCTGCAAAAAGTCATCCAAGAGGTCCCAACCAAACAGAGGATTCTGAACTTAGTCCCTCTTCTTTTTAGTGCCAAAGAAAATGGGGGACTGGAGAGCCATTCTAGATCTGAGCAATCTAAATCAGTATATAAAGAAGTCAAAACTTCTGGATGGTTATGGTTCGGTCCATTCTACCACTGTTGTGCAAGGACAATTGGATGTGCTCTATAGATTTCAGGAACTGTGCTCTACAGATTTCAGGAATCGTACTGTCACATCAAAATAGACAGGCACTCTGGAAGTCTTTTGCGCTTCAGTCTGAGAGACATTCATTACCAACTCGGAGCTCTGCCCTTTGGACTCGCCACAGCCCCCAGGGTGTTTACCAAATGTGTGGCCGTAGTGGCAGCTCACCTGAGACTGAAGGGATTCCAGTTGTTTCTGTATTTGGATGACTGGCTTCTGTCTGCTCCAACCAGGCATCAACTACTTCAGGTCAGGGATTATTTGTTCCAGATCTTCAACTCCCTGGGCATTAACATAACATAAATCTTATCAAATCATACCAGTCTCCCATTCAGAAGTTGGGATTCATCGCTGCCCTGCTGGATGCATCACTCCAAATAGCTTCTTTGTCTCCACATTGCATAACATCTGTGAGAAGCCCAGTATGGGATGTACTGTCTCTACCGTCTCTGTTGGCAGGATTAATACTTCATGCTCTTGGCTGTGTCATCTGCCGTTCTCCTAGTGCCCTTCGCAAGGTTTTTATGCAAATTCTCAATGGACTTTGCTGGTAAAGAACAGACCATTGAACAGCTAGTTATCTGCTCCTATCAAGTTAACTCAGATTTACAAACATCTTCAGTGGTGGATTCATTTGGATGATCCGTTCCTGGGAAGGTCATTCCTTCATCCTCCCCCCACAGCCACAGTGGCCATGGACGCTTCCCAACTTGGGGGGGGGGCATTTTAAGGGAAAGATGGTGCAAGGTACGTGGTCTTCCTCTGAGACCAGACTGCATATCACTGTCCTAGAGATGAGAGCAGTTCTTCTAATGTTGCAAACCTTTCAGGACAGCCTACCCTTTGGCATTATTGCAGTATACACAGGCTCCATGCCATTAGTCTGATACATCTACAAACAAGGAGGAACCCGTTTTTGCCCATTATGCAGAGAGGTCATTAAGGTCAGGGAATGGGAGATATCTTCAGACTGCTTTCTAGTTGCAGTGCATATACTGGGGAAAGCCAGCGTTCTTGCAGACACTCAGCAGGTTCATCCTGACCCCTCACGAGTGGTCCCTCAGTCAGTGGCAAATTTGATATTTCAGCTGTTGAGGTTAACCTTTCTGCGACCTCTTTGCTTCCCTGCAAAACAAGTGCAGCAAGCACTTTGCTCTGATCCCCCTTATAGTTCTCGATTGGCCCCCTGGTGTCTTTTTTTTGCCTACCTTTGCTTCCCATGATCACATAATTCCTGCAGAAAGCCAGCAGGCTGAAGAGCTCCATCATTCTCATTGCCTCCCTTTTGGCCCCATCAGCTTTGGTTCCCCTTTCTCTGATCTCACCTGAAATATCCTCCTTGGATTCTGGAGTCCAGTCAGGACCTCCTATATCATCCGAGAGAGTCAGTACCCCAACCGCTATACCCTCAAGCTAACCGCATGGTTTCTCCACCTCCAGTGATTGTACGAAGGTCCAGGTCTGCTTCCCCTGATTGTGATATAGTTTTAACATCCCAAAAAGCATCTACTAAGAAGATCTAAAGAAGTAAATGGAAAAGGTTTACTATATGGGCTACCAAAGAGAATATTGACCCTTTTTCAGCCACCCTTCTTTTTCTTTCTTCTCTCTTTAAGGAAGGAGTTAGTTTTTCTTCATAAAACTTTAATTGGCAACTATTTCCCAACTTTCACACTGGAAATAATTATTGTTCCCTTTTCAATTCCAGACTATGCAAAGCATTCATGAAAGGGATTTTTATGCTAAGACCTCCTATAAAGAATATTTTTCACAGCAATACTTTAAGACCTGATTCAAAAAACTTTTGAAACAGCAAACACTTGTGATGTGGGATTTCTGTCTTGGAAAACTGTATTTTTAGTAGCTATTATATCAGCAAAGAGAATTTCTGAACTTCAGACCTTATCATCCGAATCACCTTGTATTATTTTTATAAGGATAGTGTGTGCCTTCATACCAACCCATCCTTTGTGCCTAAAATAGCAATGGAGAATATCAATCTATGCAGTTGCCTATCCTCTTCCCAATTTTTTCTAAAAAGGGTAAATGTATATTACATTTGCTTGATGTGCATACGAGACAGCTACATTTCTATCTTAATAGAACAAAGCATTACAGAAAGTCTGATCAACTATTTGTATCCTTTGCATCTAGCTATCTAGGTCAAGCAGCCTCCAAAACTACCCTGGCCAAATGGATTACTTACTGTATTTCACTGATCTTTTCAAGCCTCACCCTCCTAAGGCCCATTCTACTAGATCTATGGCTACATCATCTGCTTTTTCCTCCAGAATGTTGATTGATGAAATTTGTACAGCGGCCACTTGGTCAAAGACTCGTACCTTTGTCACACATTATAAATTGGGCATTGTCTCCTGAAGCAGAGCTTCCTGTGGTTCGACAGTTCTCTGGTATATCCTTCCTTGCGGCCACGCTGGGGTCTCTGACCCATCAGTGAGGAAGAACGAAAAGGACAGCATATTTGGAAGTTTTCTACTTACCAATACTTGGCGTCTGTGTTGTTCGTTTTCATTCTTCACCTTCCCTTCCAACCATCCCGACTTAGTTGCTTCTAGAGGATTTATGGATTATATAGGAGTTTTCACATTTCTGGTTAATTTCTGATATTTTTCGGTCTGCTTCTGTCTCTATATCTAACAGCCAATAAGGCAGCAAACTCGATCTGAGGAAGCTGGGAAAGGTGTTAAAGTATTATGGATAGAGAGAGGAGCTTGAGACTAGGATCCAAGTCTGAAAAATGCAGCCAAATCTGATCCAAGAGTCTGATCAGTGACCCATCGGTGAGGAAGAATGAAAAGGGACAATACAGATGCCAAGGTATGGCAAGTACATAACTTAGAAATAAATATACAAAACCTTTTACAAAATCTGCTGGCTTCTGACTTTTTGAAAGTAAATGAGAGCTTCACTGTATACCTAGCTGTTCACATTAGCAGTAGCAGTGCCGTACTGGAAGTCCAGTGTCACTAGAGCTTTTAGAACTGTTCCAAACTGTACTGTTAAGACTGCAGATGCTTTAGAGTATTATCCAAGTAAAAAGCTACTTCTCAGATCTGATGGTTGTCCTTTTCATTCTTCACTAATGGGTTAGGATCTGATGTGACTCGGCCTCATATACTAGATTTCCCTCTACCCATAATGCTCTACTCCATTCCCATTGCCCCAGATCTCATTTGCCGCCATTCTGGTTAGACATAGGTTCTGCTCTTGAGCATAGTAAACAGTTTTGTTTTCTAATAGTTGCTAATTAGTTTGATATAGTTCTTAAAACTTCTTTCTATATCTTCCCTCTTAATGGTCACTGGCATTAGGATTTTTTTCTGCAGTTTTCTTGACTCTACTCACTTTTGAGTAGTCTTTGTACCATTTTTGGCATTCCTTTTTTCCTTACCTTTTCAGGCATTTTTCTTAGAATACCATAGCTGATATTTTTTTCTCCCTTTCTTCTAACGGCTACTAATTAAAAAAAATAAATAAATAAAAGTTGTTGTTTCTTTCCTTAATACTGTGGTATTTTACTTTTAACCATGTTGGAGAAACCAACTGGATTTAAGAACTGCATTTCTTGTGGACATAACATCCCAAACTCAGATGCCCACAAGAAGTATGTTTGTCTAGGAGTTGGGCCACCTCAACACGACCTGTTCCATTTGTGCTACTTTTAATCCTAGGGCATTATCGGACAGGCATAACAAACTCTTACTTCCTGCTGCTTCTGGGGCTCAACCCCCCTGTAAAACATCCAAGTCCATTTCTTCGGATGCAAGAAAGAGCTCTCAAAGTCCCCAAGGGCTTCATTGGAGCTGCTGGAAAAAAACTGTGAAAATTTTTGTATCCACTGACCTCTGATCTGAAACCTCCTCTGCCTTCCTTGGATCCAAACCCTTTATCGGATCTGAAAGGATCTGTTCCTGTTATCATATCCTCACTATCTACTACTGCTACTTTATATCCTATAAAGTTCTTAGATCCAAGAACCAGTTCATCTCGTAGAAGCCATACACCAGAGAAAGCAGTGAAGCCTGTTTCCCCTTTTCTGCCCACTCAGCTATTTCGCACTCCAAAGAAACATGCTTTAACCCCCTTCCATGTCATTATCTAGTTCTTCCAGAAGTCCGTCAGCAGTGGATGTGGCTAGGATGATGCATAAATCCCTCAGAGCTCAGATCCAGATGTGGGTTCTTCTAGCTCTGTCTCCTACTAAATCCGTGAATGTTCCTGCTAAATCCATTGTTTTTCTCTCTCTCCGATCCGACTCTTGGTTTTGGAGTCTCTGGATCAGAGATCTGTCAGTTTCACTTCGGATCCGAGGATAGTCGCTTCCTACACTTTGATTTCCCTGACCTGGCTGTGCTGCGATACCCTGGGGTCAGAGTGAGTCTTTGATATGAGATGTTGGTACCAGATCTGAGGGGGGTGGGTTCAGCTCTGTTTGTGGTGGATCTGTCCCTTCCTCTTGGAGCCTTGACCCTGGACAGCTCAGATTCGAGGGGTTGGGTTCAGCTCTTTTTTTCTGATCCATCACTTCCTCTTAGAGCTTTGGCCCTGGATAACTCTGATCCAATTCTCCCCTTGAGACTGAGATCTGGGGGTGACCCTGACCCACCTTCAGATGTTTCGGCTTCGAGAGAGGAAAGGATTTTCCCTGGTCCTGTGGCTTTCAAGGTGGTAGGACTTTCTCTGTTCATAGAGAACCATTTGAGCTCTGAGTTCATCAGACCTACTCCACTGGGCCAGCCAGTTCCAGTTGGTCTCCAGGCAGTTCCACAAGAGGAACTTTCCCCCCCCATCTTTGATGCCTCCCCTGAGCATCCCACAGAGGAGGTTCCTAGGAAGAGGACATGTAAGAGGAGACGCCTAGAGTCCCCCATGGAGTCTCTCACAGAAGACTGATTTTGATGAGGGAGAAGGATCCCCCAGATCACCACCTGATGACATCTCCTTTGGCGATATTCTAAAAATCCTTAAGCAGGAAAGGTGACTGGTCATCCCAAAGTCCTCCTCCTGAGAAGTCTGTGTTCCTGGTGGCTTTTGTTGCTGGACCATCTACATCTTGGGTGACCTTTCCCCCTTAGTGGATGAACTTCTTGATCTTGTGCCTGGACAAATTTTTAGCTCCTCTTTTAGACTCCCCTCACTGGAGCAAAGGAGGTCCCGGTTGATGCTATGTTGGTGGCGGCAGCCATGAAGAAAGAGTTAGCAGAGCAAAGCTCTTCTGTCCACACACTGAACAGGGATTCTAGAGCGTTGGACAGATTTGGAAAGCTAGTGTTTGCCTCAGCTACCTTAGCTTTGAGATCACTTAACTGGCACATTTTACTAGGCTACAGAGAGATTTGACTAAGGAATTATCAAACTGAGTCCGTGCCTGCTGAGGACTTCAAAAGGACTTCCTCTCAACTGGCCACGTTTGTCTATTTCAAACACATTGATGAGTCTAATTGCTCACACAGCTGAAGGTACCTCAGGAGCTGCCAGTTCAGGTGTTGTCATAAGGAGACATGCCTGGCTGTAGCTATGCAACTTGCAGAGCACTTTCAGACATCTTTTATTAATACCCCTTTTGGTGGCACTTCTTTGTTTAGGACATCAGTTAAAGATGCGTACCTGCAGTGAAAAATATGGAAAAACCCTGTCTGCTGTAGGAATCAAATTTTCTACCTCTCAACAGACCTTCTTCCAAAATCAGAGAGGTGTTAAGAAGATATGTGGTTCCATAAATCTCTGGGGGGGGCCTTTCCAGGATTCATAAGGGGACAATGCCGCCAGAGGCAAAGGAGGAAATTTTGATGGCAAATATCACCCTAGAGGCAGAGGAGGTCTGCAGAACCAGCACTTTTTTAGACGGGCCCAGTCAGCACTCCTGAAGCACTGCCCGACTGTTCAACTGTGGAGGCAGTTGAGGGTCATTTTTCTTTGCGCCTAGGCAGATATCACAAAAGATTCATGGATGCAAAGAATAATATACAGGGGGTACTAAATACCCTTTTCTCTTCTTCCTCCATGTCAGAGGAAGAAACTTCCCAATGTTCCACTCAGTGAGAGGAAGGAAGCAGTACATGAAATACAAAAGCTCCTAGAAGAGTCATCCAGATGGTCCCACCTGACCAGACAGGTTTCGGAACTTACTCG
Organism: Protopterus annectens; assembly: GCF_019279795.1. Classification (NCBI taxonomy): domain Eukaryota; kingdom Metazoa; phylum Chordata; order Ceratodontiformes; family Protopteridae; genus Protopterus; species Protopterus annectens. The sequence goes on from NC_056737.1 coordinate 13,892,803, forward strand.
TGCCTCTTAGTGCCAAAGAAAACAGGGGAACCTCAGACCAATTTTGGATCTAAGGGGGTTGAACCAGTTTGTGAAGGCAAAGTTCCCAATGGTCATGGTTCAGTCCATCCTGCCCCTTCTGCACAAGGATAACTGGATGTGCACCACAGACCTTCAGGACGAGTACTATCATATAAAAATAGACAGGCAATCCAGGAGGTAACATCACTTTTGCCTGGAAGGCTGTCATTACCAGTTTGGAGCTCTGCTCTTTGGACTCACCACAGCCTCCAGGGTGTTTACCAAATAGCTGTAGTAGCAGCTCACTTGAGGATCAAAGGATTCCATGTGTATCTATATTTAGATTCATAGGTTGGTACTAGGCTATCAGCCCTAGGGCCTATACAAGCCTAGCCATAACAATTCCCTGGCTATTTCTTCCCACATTATTTACTTTCCTGGACCCCTGTCTAGCAGGGCGACTGACGTGATCCTGGGGTGAATTTCCTTTCTCCCATCCAATCGTCAAGGTTCCTCTTGAAGAGGTCCAAAGAGGCACTCTGCTTGACATGTATGGGCAATCTATTCCAGAGTCTGGGGAGTCTCTGGGTCAGGAACCTATCCCTCCAGCATGTTTTGTTTATTGTGATGACAAGGTTTAGATCCCTGGAGCGTTTAGCTCTGAGGGATTGGGATTTCTTTAAGTGTAGCATGTCCAACAGCTCTGGGTTTGACATGGCCTTGTATGTTAAGCAGAGATCGCCTCTGAGTAGACGATATGCGACAGAGTATAGCTGGAGTTTTTTAAGGCGGTCAGTGTAGGGCATCTGCTTTAGGCTTGTGATTCTTTTAATGAGGTATTTCTGAGGCCTTTCCAGTTGTTGCAGATGTCTTGAGAGGTACATACCAAATGGGGCATTGTATTCTATAATGGGTCTAATGAGGGATGAGTACAGTGGGACAATGACCTCCTTTTTTCTGGATGAAAAGCCCTTCGTGATGAGGTGTGCCACATAGAAGGATTTCCTGACTGTTGTGGCGATGTGGTTATCGAAGGTGAGACCACTGTCCACCTGTGTCCCTAAGTCTCTTATCACACTTTCTGTGTTTAGTGTACTGCCACCTATATGGTAATTCATGGATACATGTTTTTCCCAAAGGGGATAACGATACATTTCTTGGCAATGAGCTTGAGCCCATGGCTCTGGCACCAAGCATCTGTTTCTGTAAGGCCCTTTTGTAGAGTATCCACATCATTTGGGGATTCAATAATGTTTCCCAGTTTGCAGTCATCTGCAAAATTTGTTAGCCAGAGTCCCTTATTGTTGACCTGTACTTCAGAGAAGTAGATGCCAAACAAGAGCGGCCCCAGGACTGAACCCTGAGGTACTCCACTTGTCACTTGTCTGGAGCTGGATTTGGAGTCTGCTACTTTTACAGTGTGGGTTCTATCAGTAAGCCATTTAGCAAGCCATTGGGTGACATAGGGATTAATGCCCAACTTAGTAAGTTTATCTATGATTCCAGAGTGGGGGATGGTGTCAAAGGCCTTGGCAAGGTCTAGATAGGCTGTGTGGACCACCTTACCCTCGTCCATGGCTCTGGAGACTGATTCAAAGAAGTCAATCAGGTTCAGGAGACAAGATCGGCCCTTCACAAACCCAAACTGGGTGGGGTCCAGTGTTTGAAGGTTGCCAATGTCTTTGTTTATAAGTTCCATGATAATACGCTCCATGGCCTTGCAGATAAGGCTTGTCAGACTGATGGGACGGTAGTTTCCGGGATCCAAGGTGGATCCCCCCTTGTGGATTGGGATAACTAGCTCTGCGCCACTCAGTGGGCACGAAACCTGAGGTGAGGCTATGATTAAACATGACACTTAGGTGAGGTGCCAGTTCATATTGTAGTTCATGTAGTACACAGCCCGGGATGTCATCTGGTCCCATGGATGCTGTATTCTTGGCTTTAGAGAGTGCATTTTGTACCTGTGTGGCCGTTATTACTGGAATTTGGCAATCTTCTGGTATTGAGATGGGCCATCTAGGGGGTGAGAGGGGGGTGAAGTTGGCACTGAATCGATCTGCCAGGATATTGGCAATATCCTTCGGATCAGTATATTTAATGCCATTCTGTTTTATCTCAGAGCAGATCTGAGCATTGCCATTTATATTCTTGACATAGTTATAGAATGCTTTGTGGTTGTCTTTGGAATCTTTGGCAATTTTATTTTCGTAACTAGCTTTGGAGGATTTTATGAGGCATCTCAGTTTCTTACTGAGGCTAGTAAGGGAGTTTTTTGCATCCTGGGATTTTCCTCTTTTCTGCAAAAGTTTCTTCCTTTTGTTGTAAAGTTTGTTTATGGCAGGGGACCACCAGATTGGCTTCCTTTTTGGATGAGAGCAGTTTGGTTCTATTTGGGATGGCGCGATTCATGCATGAGTGGATGTGCTCGTACAGTGCCTTAGTGTAGGATTCAGCAGTTGAACTTTCAGTTCCCGTCTGCATGGGTGTCATGAAGTTTGTCACTTCTGACTTGAGTAACATGAAGTTGGCTTTGGAGAAGTTTTTTATGGTGGTTTCTTTACTGGGGGGTGGGATGTGGATGTTAAGGGTGATTAGCTTATGGTCAGACCTGACTAACGAGGGGGTGACCATAGGTATGAAGCATTGATTTCCCATGTTGGTAATGACCAGGTCTAGGATATTGGAGCCCCTGGTGGGACAATGGATTAGTTGATCCAGGGCGTTGGAATTTATGAATTCCAAGAACCGTTGCGCAAAGGTGTTGGGACACGAGTAGTTTTCCCAGTTAATGGTAGGGTAGTTAAAATCACCCAGTATTAGGGTGTTTGGTTCTATCTTAATATTTTCCAGTATGTTTAGAAAGGTGTAGTGAGAATCTTGGGGTATGGTGGGGATTCTGTAGCAAGCTACAATTTGGATTGGAAACTTACCTAGTGTTAGTTGCACTTGGAGAATTTCAGACACATTGTGTTTTCCAACTAGCCTGGTGGTGTGAATATCCTTGGTGAATATGGACACTCCTCCACCTTTAGTGTTTCGGTCCTGGTTTGGTGGCCGAAAAGTGTGGTAAGAGTTGTAGCCTGGTATTGCAGGGGTGCTCTCTGGAGCCTTGAACCAGGTCTCAGTTACTGCACAGATATCGATGTTCTCCATTTTTAGGAGTGCCTCGAGAGAGTGCATTTTGAGGTTTAGACTTCTAGCATTGAGTAGCATTACCTTCAGATTTTGCATGCTTGTACCTGTTACGGTGGTGGTTTTGTCCTTTGAAGTTTGCCTAAAAAAGGCACTGTAGGGGTGGCAAGAGCCTTAGCCAGTAACCTGAATCCCAGGGGCGACAGGTGCAGACCATCAGGTGCAGACCATCTGTGGCAAAGCATCGTGGTCTGTCAATCATGTCATCCCAGGCAGACAGATACTGGATCCCCTTTGAATGACACCATAAGCTTAGCCAATTGTTGAAGTCAATCATTTTATCCTTATATTGTGGTATCATTCTGGGCGAAGGCAGTATGCTACTCAGGGCTAGGGTCATACCTGCCTGAGCCACATGATCCGAGAGCTCTTCCATGTCTCTCTTCATGTAGTCCAGGGAGGTACGTCTCAAGTAATTCACTCCAACATGGACAATGACAGAGTCATATTTGTACTTGTTGTGGAGTGACTTGAGTGCATGCGTTATGTGGCGGATCCTGGCACCCAACAGGCAGCTGACTGTAATTTTCTCCTTATTCAACCTGGTGAGAGGGACATCAGTGTGCCGGACTATAGAGTCACCTATGACTAAAGTGTTAGGTACATTGTCTTGCCTTAGGGGCTGTTGCTGGGTGGCACACTGGTGTTGTGAACTATGTGACACATTGGTTGTGATTGGTGTTTGTTTGCGTTTCAGCTTCAGAAGTCTTTGTTGCTTGGGCAGGTTACAGTTAAGGGCCTCTGCATATGTGGATTTAGTGTTGCTATATTTGGGTGTTGGTGGTGCGGGTTTAGAAGGGCTATGTGTTGCTTGAGGTGTAGTGTGGGTGTTAACCTTCTCCTCTTGACTGTTTAGCACAATCTTGGGTGGAGAGAGCTTTGCTTCCATTTTGGCTATGTAAGTGCATCTCTTACAGGTTGTAGTGTTGGGTGATAGGAGGAGAGGGTTGTCTGTGTACATGAGGCAATTGCTGCATTGCCCCAGTATGCCCAGATTCACCAGGTGGACAGGAGAAATCACCGGAAGCTGACCCTCGGACATGCCTGGTTTGGGGCTTTTCTTTTTTTTTTTTTTTCTTTGTAAAGTATAGGAGCTGTTTCCTTAGCAAGGTACTTTGCAATTACAGGCTGTTTAGTGCCTACTATTAATTTCTCCTTGTTAACAAGGAGAGTACAGTGTTTGTATGAGTTTAAGGCTTCCTAATGCTTTCCAGCAGGTATTAGAAAAAATGCTAGTCACAGGGATGCTTAAAGGTAAGATTGAAAAGAATGCACTCTGCAGTGTGTACTAGAGAAGTTAGATGTGAAAGTAGGTAACTTGAGTTTTACCTGTTTAAAAAGTTAAGGTTTAGTGGAGATTTACTATTTTTAAAACGGCAAGATGGATTGAAAGGTTGAAAGATGATTGGCTCATCACTGCCCTCTCTAGGCATCAACTTCAACAAGCCATGGGCTCTTTGGTGCAGATTTGCAACACTTTGGGCATTTCAACCAATCTTGCCAAATCACAACTTTCACCAGTTCAGAGCCTGGAATTTATCAGAATGCTCTTAAATGCTACAACTCAGGTGGCATCTTTACCTCTCCACCGCATTTCTTCAAGATATCAAGCGCAAGATATTCTCTCTTATCCTCCTCCTCCAGTGAGATTAGTGCTTCAAGCACTGGGGCCGATGTCAGCTGCCATAGTACTACTTCCCTTAGCATGAATTTTCCAATGGACCTTTAGCTGTAGAGTGGTCCATTCAGCATCAGCCCCTGTCCTTTTAGATAAAACTCAACCTGTTTTGCATGCACATTTGTTGGAGCGCTCAGTGCGATTTCTTTGTGGGCAGACCCTTTGTTCTTCTGAATCCAGTTGCCAAAGTGACCACTGACACCTCACCACTTGAGTGGGGGGGGCATATCTTGGGAAGAATGGTCCAAGGCATGTGGTCTCCCAAGAGGCCAAATTGCATATCAGAGTTCTAGAGATGAGAGCAGTCCTTTTAGCTTTGCATGTATTTCAAGAATCTCTCCCTTTCTCTGGGGAATATTGCAATTCAGACAGACCCATATGCCAGTAGTCTGGTACATCAACAAGCAAGGAAGAACCTGATTTGTATTCAGACAGACCCATATGCCAGTAGTCTGGTACATCAACAAGCAAGGAAGAACCTGATTTTTACCCCCTGTGCAGAAAAGTCATGAGAGTATGGGAATCGGTGAACTCTTCCGATCGCTTTCTAACTGCTATGCACATTCTGGGGAAAACCAACCTACTGGCAGACAAATTGAGCAGATCTATTCTGGATTTTTCCTGTCTGGTCTTCCAACAAGTCAGTACTGAACATTATCTTCAGGCATTGGGGCCACCTTGCTGTGACCCAACTTTGCTCTGATCCCCCCTCAGGGGCAGTTACAGAGAGACTCTGTTTCACGTTTTGGCCCTCTGGTGTCCTTTATGCATACTCTCCTCTTACCCTAATTCCAAAATTCTTGCAGAAAGCAAGCAGATTGAGGCGCTCTCTAATCCTCGTTGCCCCTTTCTGGTCCCGGCAAATTTCGTTTCCCCTTCCCATGGTCTCATCTTCATTATCCTCCTTTGATACTGGAGCCTTGTCAGGGTCTCCTGTCTCATCCATCAGGCATTCAACATCCTAACCTTCTAGCCCTCAGGCTAACTGCATGGTTTCTCCTCTTCCAGTAATACTCAGGCAATCAAGGCTTACTTCCCCAGTTTGTGACATTTTAGCATCACAAAAAACTTCCACCAGAAAAGTGTATAGGAGCAAAAAGAAAAGTTTTCTATGTGGGCTTCTAACCAAAACATCGACCCTTTTCGGCCCCAGCTTCTGCAGTTCTCCGTTTTCTCACAGCCCTTTTTAATCAAGGGGCCAGCTTTTCTACAGTTAAACCTCAGCTGGCAGCAATCTCCGATTTCCATTCAAGAAATAAATCATTCTCCCTGTCTTCCTCTTGATTTATGTAAAGCTTTTTATGAAGGGTTTTCTCTTCAGACCTCCTATAAAGGATCCTTCACCACCTTGGGACCTTACTGTAGTTCTTCAAGGTTTAACTCACAAATGTGATCTAAAATTTTTGTCATGGAAAACCGTCTTTCTGTTAGCAGTAACTTCAACAAAAAGAAATTTTGAACTCCAGGCTTTTTCAATGAAACCCCCTTACATTATATTTCATAAAGATAAGGTCTTTCTACGAACTAACCTTTCTTTTGTGCCTAAGGTGGCTTCTGAAAATATCAATCACTCCATTAATTTTTCAGTCATTTTTCCAGTAAGGGAGAGTACATGCTACATCTCCTTGATGTACATAGACAGCTACATTTTTATCTTAACTGGACAAAGCAATTTAGAAAGTCAGATCAACTTTTCATATCCTTTTCATCAAATTGCCTGGATCAAGCAGTTTCTAAGATTACCCTGGCCAAATGGATTACAGACTGCATTTCACCAATTTATTTTCAAAAAGACTTGGTATTACCAAGACCTCTCTGAGCTCATTCAGCTCTATCCTTGGCTACTTCATCAGACTTTTGGTCAAGGACCTCTATTGACAACATTTGTGCAGCAGCCACATTGTCCAAAGCCCATACCTTTATTTCACACTAGAAATTGGGCACCATATCCAGAAATGGCGGTTCTTTTGGTGCGGCAGTGCTCTGGAATATCCTTTGAGGGCCCCACCCAAGGTGTACATAGGTGGGGACTCTGCCCCATTAGTAAGGAAGAATGAAAAGGACAGCATCAGATTTATAAGTTATGTACTCCTCATAACTAGGCATATGTGTTGTATACTTTCATTCTTCCTCACCTTCCCTCCCATCCATCCCCCATCCTTTCATTTTTGCTTCTGGATGAACCTGTTGGGAGTGTGTTTGAAACCTAATGTTCCAGGATTGAGCCCTGTTTTTATTTGTTTATCCTATTTTTCTAATGAAAAACTGGGAGATGCAGCAACTTTGATCTGAGGTAATGGAGATGAGTAGAGCATTATGAGTAGAGGGAGGAGCTCAATAACTGGATCCGAAATCTAGTATATGTAGCAGAGTCTTATCCGACTCCATTAGTGAGGAAGAATGAAAATGGACAACCCAGATGCCTAGTTGTGGTGAGTACTTCAAAATACGAAATACTTATAACCAAAAAATTGGTTCGGTTACAATAAAGGCTGTCTTCCTCAATAAATAGTTTGTTTCAGTAATCATCACCACCAGTAGCTCCACCACGTAAAATAGTTCTTGAATAATCGCCACCAATAGCTCCACGAAAGAAATTCTTTTATTATAGTTGACAAAGGACTGTTTAAAAGAACTGATTTCGCGCTTTCGTCTCCCACCGGAGACCTCTTCAGAATCAATTAACCTTGCTCAAATCATTCCTTTTATACAAAAAAACACATCAGTTAATTTCAATTAAATTGAATACTAAAGGGTAATAAAAAGAAATAAAAAGTCATTGGCTGGCCATACTAATAATTCTAACAAGTATTAAAGACATATTCTCTCCTTGGAACAAAGAACAGAAATTGCTGAAACCTTAAGCCTGAAAGAGTTTTCATACAAAAAATAATTTTGTGTTTATACAACTAATCAAAAACACAGATACAAGAAAAAGCCCCTTCAGGAACATACCTTAGGGGATAGTTGTAATGAACAACATAAAACAATACCAATAAAACCTACAAAGTTGGATAAATATATTATAATACTTTCAACCTTGTACTAATATTTGTATATGTGAAAGGTGTGTGTGTGTGTGTGTGTGTGTGTGTGTGTGTGTATATATATATATATATATATATATATATATATATATATAAAGTTTTTTAAAAATACATATTTTGCACCAAATATATTCAATAAATATCAGTAATAAATGTATGTATAAAATATAAAATTGTATATAAATATATATAATATATAATTAAATATAAGTGTAAAATATAAAAGTATGTAAAATTGTACTACATAATTGTGAAATATAACTTATTCTTGAAAAACATAACATTATTCCAAAACCATGGGAAAAACATCCTCTGTGTAAAGCAACCTTAAATTTTGTGTCTTTTTGGATCATCAGACAATATTTTGAGGGCTGGTGTAATGGAGACATGGTCATTCAAACCCTTACCACAACATGCGTCCATTTTCAACTGCCAAATCATTTCTCTGTATTCTAACCAAGTCTCCCAGTCACCCCCTCTTTCAAAATGTTGCACTTCCTCTAAAACCCAAAACTTGAAATTAGCTTGCTGACATGTAAGAGAATGTCTATAAAGGGCATTGTTCTCATCTTTCCTATTAATGTCCCTAATGTGTTCATATATTCTATTCCTCAGATGTCGTTCCGTTTTACCTATGTAATATCCACAACAGTATTTGCAGAATGCAATGTATACCACCCCCTTTGTATAACAACTACTGCATTTTCTTGCCTTCAATGTCATACCTAAACTCGGCATCCACAGTTCTTTTTCATCAGCTATAAAGGGGCATTGTGGGCATCTACCACATCTAAAGGTACCTCTTCTATTAGAGACAACTTCACCTACTTCTAGATGTTTCTCTCTCAAAAATATTTTTCAAATTTTGATTCCTTCTATAACTATATGTCAATGTATTTTGAAAAACTGTGACCCTGGTGGACATTATCCTAAACACCTCCCATGTTTCGTTGATACATTTTTTAAGCCATCCTATGCCCTTATAATAAGTAAGTGTTAAATATGGTAATGCTGTCTTCTTATTCAGATAGTTACTCCCATTGTTGTCAACTGCTGTATTTTGTATTCTGCTTAATTAGTAGGGGTACAAAATTAGTGTCCCTTTTTTCAGTCACATATTCTTTAACAGATTGGGTCAATTCAAAAGGATAAACCTCTCTGTTGGAACATTCTTTGTACTTTGTCGACTTCACTAAGAAAATCTTCCCTCTCTGATGTCATCCTAGCTACCCTAATCATTTGTCCCTTTACTATATTCTTCTTTAGTAAGCTAGGATGGTCGCTGTCAAAGTGCAAATATGCATTGGAATAGTGTTTCTTTCTATAAACACTAGATTTGTATTTCTTAGTGTTATAATTCTTTTGTAATTTAAATTAACTTGCATGAAATAAATTTGGATATTAATGTGTAAACCTTAAAGTAGTACTATTATTGATAAAAGAAATCAATTCATCAATATACTCATTAGGCCCATCCCATAGAATAAATATATCATCCAAGAAACGATAATAGCTCTTCACAAATTTAAAAAGTTCACATTCAAATAAATAATGTTTCTGCCAGTATAATATAATAATATTCACATATATAGGGGCACACACCAAACCCATTGCAACTCCATCTTTTTGGTGGTAATAATCCCCCTGAAAAAATATATAATTGTTTTTTAATACTAGTTCCATACTTTCTAATACCAATTTAAATTCATCAGCCGTTAAGTTCATTTCTAATACCATTTGTTCAAACCAATCCATACCCTCCATATGGGGTATGACAGAAAATAAATCCTGAACATCAACTGTGATAAACATAATTCCATCCCCATAGGGATCTTTGCCAATTTTTTGTAAAAAAAAAAAAAAAAAAAAATCCCAAGAATCAACCAAAATATGTCGGTATTTTATGTAATATTTCTTTAGTTTGGTATCTACATATATAGCAAAAGGTTGGGTTTTTGATCCCTGGGATGAAACAATAGGCCTCATTGGGGGGTTTTGAAAACATTTGTGGGTCTTTGGAATACCAAAAATAGCTGGAATTACCATTTTTTTCACCTTCAAAAAGTTGTACAAATCCATATCAATAAGACCTTGCAATAAATTGTCCTCTATTTTCCTGTAAGAAAAATTTAATCTGAAGTAGGCACTTCATTTGTCAGCAACCTTTGGGATACAGATCTGATCTCGGATCCGAGCCGGCAACTTCTACTACAGCATAGATCCGAGCTCCTAGCTCCTCCCTTTACCCATAATCCCCTGCCAACCCTGACTGACCTCAGATCTAGTTTGCCGCGCTTCAAGCTGGATTTAGAGCTCCTGCTACTGAGTGAAGTTTTGTGAGAAAATTTTTTTCCTATTTCTATCTTTTTCTTCGTGTGAGTGAGAGTGAGTGTTTAGGTACTCCATAGCCCTATATCTCTCTCTTTATTTTATTTTGTGGTTATTTTTCCTCCCTACCCTCTCTGGTCGTAGTGTGCGTTTGTGGTGTGTGTAGGGGCCTAGTGAGTGTGTTTCCGTGCTACCATGTCGGAGGCCCCTAAAGCCATCTTTTCAAAGTGCACCGAGTGTGGCCATAAGCTTTCACCGGCGGATGGCCACACCCGGTGCGTTAGGTACCTTGGGGTTGAACACCTCTCCTCGGGATGCACGATTTGCGTGACATTCAACCCCAGGGCACTTAAGGACCGGAGGTCGAAGCTAATTCTGGCGGGCCTTTTGCCCCCGGATTCGGCTCTGGCCTCTTGTGCTTCTGTGGCCGCTACCCAGCTCTTAGTGGCAGCCACCCCTGCCTCCCTCCCTCCGGCCGGGACTCAACCTCCCGCTCCGGAGGAGAGGGAGGCCGGGAAAGCCAAACGGAAAGAGAAGCACCATAAGCGGCGGGCCGAGGACTCCTCCTCGGCCCCGCCCGCCAAACGGGCTTCTCCTTCCAGAGCTTCTGGATCGCCTCCTCCTCGGCTCCGCCGGATGATGAGCAGGTTCATCCAGGCCCAGCTGCAGATGGGAGTGCTCTTGCCCCCCCCCCCACCCTCCGGGGGGGAGCTCGACCCCATTTTTTGCTCCATTCGCTCCTTCGACCCGCTTTCCGGGTTCGGAGCATTCGGAGCTGAGCCGTGTTGGATCCAGGGGTGGGTCGGAGCCAATAGAACTGGTTACTTCGGCTCCGACTGGTCTCTCGAGCTTGTCGGATCTGACCTCTCGGAGCCGTGGACTGAGCTTCAGATCCGAGGGATTCGGTGTGACTTCGGCTCCGTCCCTGTCGGTGCACACGGGTCCTTCGGATCCGAAGGTCTCGGCCCCGGATCCGGTCCCCACTTCAGATCCGAGTGGGAGTCTACTCTCGGATCCTATCGAGAGTGGCTCCCCCTCGACTTTTGCTGTGGTGGAGAGGGCACTGTTGAGTGCATCCGGGCCTCCGGTCCTGGCTTCGGCTCCCCCCTGCACTCCCTCTCAGCTGGTTCAGGCTCCCTCTCAGCTGGTTCAGGCTCCCATCACCCGGCATTCGGGGCAGCCTGCTTCAGTGCCTCTGGGTGTTCCTTTGGAACATGACATTGCTGGTGAGACTTCCTCGGACAGCCCCACCGAGGAGGTTCCTCACAAGGCTATAAGTGTAAGAAGAGGCACGTGGACTCAGAGTCCCTTACGGAAGATGCGGACTTAGATGAAGGGGAAGGCTCCCCAAGATCACCCCCCGAGGATGTCTCCTTTGGAGACATCATGGAAATGCTCAGGATTAGGGGAGGGTGGTCTGCCCCCAAGGCTTCCTCCGATGAGTCCGTATTCCTAGAGGCGTTCGAAGCAGGGCCATCTACCTCTTGGGTGTCCCCTCCCCCCGACCCCCTGGTGGACCTTATTTCCACCAGGGCTTGGAAGGAGCCGGACACTGTAGAGCCAGTCCCCAAGCGCCCAGATAGGGTCCCGAGTCCCCCTGCTGAAAGAACCCATTGGAGCAGAGGTCCCCCCGTGGCTGCCATGTTGGTGGCGGCGGCCACTAAGAGGGAGTTGGCTCAGGAGAGCTCCACGGTCCACCCACCGAACAAGGAGTCTCGAGCGATGGACCGCCTTGGGAAGCGGGTCTTCAGTTCAGCAACCTTCTCCATGAGGGCGCTGAACTATATGGCAAACGTCATCCGGATGCAGCGAGATCTAATAAAAGAATACGCTGCCTCCCCCCCAGAGTCCATGTCGGAAGGGGACAAGCAGCTGTACTCCTCTCAAATGTCCACTCTACATTCCATTTCTAACACCTCTATGCGGCTCTTGTCTCACGCTATGGAAGGAGTCACTAGAGCCGGCCTGGTAATGAGGCGCCAAGCCTGGCTCCGACATTGTGACTTCTCGGAACCCTTTAAGGCGTCATTCACGAATGCCCCCTTTGATGGTTCTGCATTGTTTGGCAAAACCATTCGCGACACTTTAGTCCAGAGCGAGAAAGACGGGAAGACATTGTCTGCCGTCAGAGTCCGCTTCTCTGCTCCCCAGAGGTCCTTTTCTAAGAACCAAAAGGGTCAGAAGAAGATGTGGTTCCGGAAATCGCATCGGTCCCAGTCTGCTCCGGACAACCAGTCCTCTCGTGGCAGAGGAGGACAGGGAGGACGCCGCCCTAGAGGCAGAGGGGGTCCCAGAAATTCTGGGTCCAGAGAACCCTTTTCTGAGAGGCTCACGCAGAACCCCTGAGGGGTTGCCTGGCTGCTCCACTCTGGAGGCATCGGGGGGCATCTTTCGAGGCACCTAGCAATGTGGGAGTCCATAACAGATCGCTGGGTGCTTCGCATCATATCCAGAGGTTACCAAATTCCCTTTATTGTAACCCCCAAAATCAGAAGCCTCCCCGACGTACCACCCAATCAGAGGGAGGCAGCTGCTACGGAAATTCAGCAGCTTTTACAAAAAAGAGCCATCCAACCCGTCCCCCCAGATCAGCTCGGATCAGGGTTTTACTCCAGGTTCTTTCTGGTGCCAAAAAAGACGGGGGACTTGAGGTCCATCCTCGACCTCTCTCTCTTGAACCTGGCAGTACCCAAAGAAAAGTTCCGGATGGTCACGCTACAATCTATTTTCCCCCTGTTACGGGAGAACGACTGGATGTGCTCTATAGACCACAAGGATGCGTACTACCACATTCTTGTGGACAGACGTTCCAGGAGGTTCCTCCGCTTCCGGCTGGGAGCTAGTCACTTTCAGTTCAGGGCCCTCCCCTTCGGTCTCACCACAGCCCCCAGGGTGTTCACCAAAGTCTTGGCGGTTATAGCGGCCCACCTGAGGCTTCAGAGAATTCAGGTCTTTCCGTACCTGGACAACTGACTCCTCATCGCCCCAACAAGGCATCTGCTCTGTTCAGGCAGGGATTATTTCCTCAATCTTGCTCCACGCCTAGGGTTGACTGTCAACATGGCCAAATCCTCTCTGGCTCCTACACAGGTAATAGATTTCATAGGGGCGAGATTGGATTCCAGACTAATGCTTGCTTTCTTGACTCCCGATCGGCTTCAGAACCTGAGGTTGCATGTTCAGGCCATTCTCCAACTTCCTGCTCCACCGGCGGAATTGATCCTGAGGGCTCTAGGATCCATGGCGGCAGCAATTCCTCTGCTGCCCCTAGCCAGTCTAAATATGAGGGTCCTGCAGTGGACCCTCCAGGTGCAAGGGTCCCTGTCTCGCAACCCCCTGTCCCATCCTATTCCCCTAAGCAGGGCTTGCAGAGGGTCGCTCGTGTGGTGGCTCCAGTCCCCGAGCCTTCACACGGGATGACCATTCTCGATGTCTTCCCCCGTCGCCACAGTGACCACGGACGCCTCTCGCCTGGGGTGGGGGGGCACAATTCAGGCAGAACGGTCCAAGGCACGTGGAACGACATAGAGACCTCCTTGCATATCAATGTCGTAGAGATGAGGGCGGTGCTTTTGACGTTGCAGGCACTTCACAGCCTTCTTCCAATTGGGATGAATGCGGTACAAACGGACAACATGTCAGTTGTCTGGTACATCAAACAGGGGGGAACCAGGTCTTATCCTGTTTGTCGTGAGGCCATGAGTGTGTGGGAATGGGCGATATCCACCAACCGCTTTCTCATTGCAACGCACATTCCGGGATGGTCCAACATCCTAGCAGACAGACTCAGTCGTTCGATTCTGACTCCATACGAATGGTCTCTCAATCCTCTAGTAGCAAAGCAAATATTTGCCCAATGGGGGGGGCAACCCTGTTGCGATCTTTTTGCCTCTCCTTCAAATACCAAATGCAACAGTTACTTCGCTCTAATCCCCCTTCAGGGGGAGTCCCCGAGAGACTCTCTAGTATATGCTTGGCCTCCCGGTCTCCTTTACGCTTATCCTCCATTGCCCATGATGCTGAAACTCTTACAGAAAGCCAGTCGGCTGGGGAGCAAAATGATCCTCATTGCCCCATTCTGGCCTTGTCAAACCTGATTCCTGTACCTGTGGTCTCATTTGATTCATCCACCCTGGATTCTGGATCCCCTCCCGGATCTCATTACTCACCCTCTGGGTCTTCCGACCCCCAACCTCGTCAGCCTCAAGCTGACGGCTTGGTTGCTCCAGTTCCACTTCTAATAAGGACTCCCGGAATCTCCTCACCAGTCAAAGCCATCCTAGTAGCAGCACATAAACCTTCCACCAGAAGGGTCTATCGGAGTAAGTGGAAACATTTCTCCATCTGGGCGGAGCACCATCACTTAGATCCTTTCACGGCGCCTCTTACGTCGGTTTTGGATTTTCTGACTACCCTTTTTCATCAGGGGGCTAGCTGCTCTACAGTCAAGGTACAACTAGCAGCGATTTCGCATTATGTAGGGTATGAATCGGGCCCTCTAATTACTTCCAAGCTTTGTGAAGCTTTCCTCAAGGGTACCTTCCTTCTCAGACCTCCGGTCAGGGAGGTAGTACTCCCATGGGATTTATCTTTGGTTCTACAGGCCTTGACAAGCCCCCCTTTCGAGCCGGCGGCTATGGTTGATCTTAAATACCTCTCTTGGAAGACAGCCTTCCTGGTGGCCATTACTTCAGCTAAAAGTGTCTCTGAGCTTCAGGCTCTCTGTTTTAAACCGCCGTATTTGGCCTTCCATCAGGATAGAGTTTACCTCAGGATCAATCCGTCCTTTCTGCCTAAGGTATCTTCGGAAGCTAATATTAATCAATCTATTAATCTTCCCGTGTTCTTTCCCAACTATCAGAACACAGGAGAGTACAAACTGCATTCCTTGGTTGTGCACAGACAATTACGCTTTTATATTCATCGAACTGCTGGTCATAGGCAATCTGACCAGTTGTTTGTCTCCTTTGCCAAAACCAATTTAGGCAAGTCAATTTCTAAAGTTACCCTGTCACGGTGGATAGCTAGTTGTATCCTCTTGGCATATCAGAGTTCGGGAAGGCCTGCACCTCAGGGAGTCCGAGCTCATTCTACTAGGGCCGTCGCTACTTCGGTGGCTTTTAAATCTAGGGTCCCCTTGGATGATATTTGTTCCGCAGCCACTTGGGCTTCATCTCATACCTTTAGCAGCCATTACAAACTGGATGTTGTCTCCAAAGGTAGGGCGTCCTTTGGCTCTGCAGTGCTCCGGAATATTCTTCCACAACGGCCACCCAGGATTCAGGTAGCTGGGGACTCTGTCCCAAAGGTTGCTGACAAATTAAGTGCCTACTTCAGATTAAGAAGTTATGTACTCACCATAACATTCCATCTGAGTAGGTATCTTCATTTGTCTGCAACCATCCCCCCCTCCTTCCCCCTGACCTATATGATTCTGTTTAGGATCCGTCTTAGATAAGCCCCTTCTGGGGCACAGTAACAGTTGTTATATCTGGCAAACTTGATCTGAGGTCAGTCAGGGTTGGCAGGAGATTATGGGTAAAGGGAGGAGCTAGGAGCTCGGATCTGTGCTGTGGTAGAAGTTGCCAGCTCGGATCCGAGATCGGATCCGTATCCCAAAAGTTGCAGACAAATGAAGATACCTACTCAGATGGAATGTTATGGTGAGTACATAACTTCTTATTTCCTTCCTAGAGACTAACGTGTAGCTACTATCGTTGTTTAGTGTATCCATCATTCTATTAGTGTAGTCCCACTGGTCCATAAGGACCACTCCCCCCACCTTTGTCCAGCTTCATCACACGTAATTTATTGTTACCACTGAGTTCTTGTAAAAGTTTACTTTCATCTTCAGTTAAATTACTTTCATATTTGTTTTTGTCTCGTTTATTTTCACTCCTAACTCTTCTAATAAGACTATTTTCAAAATGCATAATATGCTGTAGAGGGGGATTGTATGTGCTACACCTTTTTAACACATCCTTCTTAAAATTATTGTTGTCTTCCTTGAACAAATGCTTGAAATTCAACTTCCTGGTAAAAGTTTTTATATCTAATAAAATATTTTCAATAGCAGGCTTTTTAATAGGCACAAATGTAAATCCTTTAATAAATTTAAAATAAACTTCATTAATACTAACATCAGAGTAATTAAATATGTTAAAATCATTAAAATAATAAATAATAGTTGTTGATTTAATACAATTATTGTCTGTATAGTTTATAGGAACTTCTTCTCTTTAATCATCATTGCTTACTCGCCCTACCTGTACATTCTCCTCGCATAGTCGTTGCGATGGTAATTCCCTGTGACTTGGACATATGAGGGTTGCTGGGCACGGTTCCTTAACCCTCTCGGACCTCCTCGGTCCTTCCTCTTCTAAAGGGACACCCTCACATGTGGTGTTTCTAAAGTCTTCATATTCATTAAAATCCTGCCCATATGAGTGATTCATGTGTTTCCCCTTGTTATTGTTACTCCACTCACTTCTACCGTAATTATCCTGCTTGTGTGCTTGATAAAATCGATACCCACCAAACACTTTTTTTTTTTGTGCATTAAAATTCCTATTGTTTAAACTATGTTATTCCACACTTATATTCATTCACATCCCTTTCCAATTTAGACACTTTCCTATTGTAACTTTGTGTTACTGTATTATCCACATCCTGTAAAGTTCTCATGTAAACAGTTTTATATTCTTCAACTGAAAACAACAAATAGTCATTTATTTCCTTGTATAATCTGTCTGTTTCTTTCTTATCCAACTCCATTCTCTGTTCATTGTACTTAATACCTTTAGCATGGCCAGCCCACATTCATTAAAAATATCACATATACTTTTAAAAAAATCTCCATCAACATTGTCGTTAATATTGTTAAGGAACTTAGAATTATTAAGTCCCTTGGGAACAATTTATCCTTAGGGCACTTGTTAAAATACCAGTTCTCCACTACTAGGTTCTTATACCTAGTTAAAAATTGCTTTAATGCCTTACATTTGTCCTTATATAATCCATATGGTCATTACAATCACCCTCGGTTTGTCTATTGGTATTGACAAACGATTTATTAAGCCACGCATTGAAATCAGTGTTTTGATATTTCATAAGGTTGTTTGGAACACCAGTACCTGAATGTTCTTTGTCTCTCCTGGTGTTATAACCATTTCCTCCACGATTATTTACAGTAAAGGATCTTTTGTCTCTAATTCCAATTGTCCTCGTCGGCACACTCGATTCAGCTCTAGCATCTGTTGTCATTTCCGTGTATCCCCAATCCTCGGACTGCTTTGTGCACACGGAATGTCATTCCCTGTGTCGGGCGGTGAGTTGTCTGTTTGCGAGTGACTCTGAATAACTCTGAGTTCAGTCAGTAAACTGGTGTTATCCATAGGATAATAAACAAAATAAAGGTGTGGTGTACACTAAAACGGACCTTAAGTAAATGATCAATAAAGGAGACTCCGCGAAACCGGACCACTCGGAAAAACCTAGAACCACTTCAAAATACGAAATACTTAGAACCAAAAAATTGGTTCGGTTCCAATGACTTTTTATTTCTTTTTATTAGCTTTTAGTATTCAATTTAATTTAATTTAAATTAATTGATGTGTTTTTTGTATAAAAGGAATGATTTGAGCAAGGTTAATTGATTCTGAAGAGGTCTCCGGTGGGAGATGAAAGCGCTAAATCCGTTCTTTTAAACAGTCCTTTGTCAGCTATAATAAAAGAATTTCTTTCGTGGAGCTATTGGTGATTATTCAAGAACTATTTTACGTGGTGGAGCTACTGGTGGTGATTATTACTGAAATGAACTATTTATTGAGGAAGACCGCCTTTATTGTAATCGAACCAAATTTTTGGTTAGTTGTGGTGAGTACATAACTTATAATTTTATAAAATAACAAGTGTACTGTTTTCTAATCTAGTCTGTGGTGGTGCAGCGGTAGCATTGTTGCCTCACAGCAAGAGGTTCTCCCGTTCGATTCTCTGCTGAAGTGCGGGGTGTGCCTTCTCTGCGGAGTCTGCATGTTCTCCCCGTGTTCGAGTGGCATTCGAAAGACATGCGTGAAGGTTGGGCGTTGAGTTGGCAACTCTGCACCATAAAAATCTACTACCAATCATTAGTGGACCAGAGTTCTGCTGTGGTGACCCCTAACTGGGAAAAGCTGAAAGACAAACAACAACAACTGTTTTCTAATCTCATCTTGCATGAATAAAAAAACTGAGGTTAAGACAAGGTTATTGGCTTTCACCAAACATATTTGTCATTAGTGAAACCTTTTTCAAGGGCATTCCAAACACTAGTGTAGCTCCAATAATGGTCTCTAGAAACATAATTAACACATTTTTTTTACTATTGAAATTTGACAACATGATCAGAAGTTATAAAATAAGTAAATAAAGCAGTAAGGGAGATATTTTAAAATCTGAAACTGACATTACATTGTTTAGGGCTGATTTGGCACCAAACTTTTAGCTCAAAATAAAAATGCAAGTAAGTAACTATCAGAAACACGAGAGACCACGGAGAAGTGGATATTTTTGAAAGCATAGCTGATTTGGTGGTATTTTTTGAAAATGGAATATTCTCGCAGTCTGTTCATTGTAGCAAGCTCTTCCACCCTATTACAAATCTGGTAAGTTTAGATATTTATTCAAATAGCTTCTTTTTTTTTCTCAATTTATTTTTTTCCCCAAATACATTTGAATGAATTCCATACTATTTATACATAACCTCTTAAATAACTTTGTACACTATTTACATTAGCCTGATACTATAACAGATCTTAATGTGTACAGCTACTTTATACGTATGTCCGATCCATTATCGAAGTGTCTGATCAATTATTGTGTAGTGTCAATCAACAATAAGACTTTTCTCCAAGGGTTGTTGATAAACGGCTTTGGATAAAATTTTCATTCTTTAATTTTAATTTCCTGTAATACTGTGGTCTTCAGTAGGCTGTAGAAGTCTTCCAAAGATGGTATTGTGTTTGTATTCCATCTTCTTGCTATACACGTCCTTGAAATTGCAAGTATAGTCCATACTAAATACATGTTTGACCTATTCAAATGAGGACCTTCATTCACATTTAATAATACAAGAGCTTTAGTTAAATAAAATGATTCATTAAATAAAGCTTGTAGAAAGTTATACCATTCCAAATGGCGTGATTTTAACACAAAGAAAATTTGGTTCCAATCTACACTGTGTACTTGCTCACATCCAACATGTTCCTTTTATGGAAGAACTAATTTTACTGATTCTATCTGGGGTTAAGAATGTTCTGTGCAAGCATGTCCAATTAAAAACATTCCAGTATTGTGTAAAGGATGCATGTTTATTGATAGTAAGATATTTGTTTTAATATCTTCAGTTAACTGTATTTAGTGTCCTTTTGTTATATATTTCCAGTATGAGGTTTTGGGTGTATCAGTATTTTGTAAAATTTTGAAATACTGTTTCCCATGTCAGTCATTATATATGATTTGATATATGTATTTTGTAAATTTAGGTAATTCTTTAAATGAAGAATTCTTAATCTACTTAAATTTTGCAAATATGACAGAATACTCTGTAAAGTTAGCCAGTCCTGTTGTGGAATTTTGTATGTTGTTTTTATTACTTGCATATCTAAAACTTTTAGTGCTTTGATACATTGGAGCCAACAAATATTCTTTATGTTCCCAGGAATTAATAATTTCTCTATTTTATGTGGAAAGTTCTTTGTGACTATAAATGGTGTTAAAAGATCAAAACAGACTTTTAAATCTACATTTGCATTAATGATTTTCCTAAATGAGTCAGTGTAAGTAATCATATGAGTTTTAGTGGGTTTAGTTATGTTATATGGCATATTAATACATACGTGCCATGGCAAATTGTTTTTATCTGTTTGAATTTTTCTTTTTTGTAAATCAAATTAATTTATTGTTATTAGTTAATAATTCTTTCCAATTTTGCAGAGTAATTTGGATTTGCCCAAACTGAGATTGTTTTGGATATTGATGCTTTTATTACGTTTCTATATCAGGAAAGTTTAATCCTCCCTGTTTCCATGGTCTGATATGATGTATTAAAGCTATTCTGTTTCTTTTGGGAAGCCATAAAAAATTTATTAGGCATGAATTTATTTCTTTAAGTATATTCTTTTCTGGTAACAGTTATATTGCCAAGGCTATGCATAGGATCTTGGGCAGTAAAACCATTTTATTAACTGTAGTCTATCTTCAAATGTTAATATTATTTTGTTCCATTTTTCCACAGAGATTTTGATTGTACTGATATTATTGTAGTTTTTTGAGACTAATTCATTATTATCCTTGCATATCTCAGTTCCTAGATATTTTAAGATAGATTCTTGTTAATTGATTATTTGATGTGACCCCCCCCCCTTGTTTCTCTTTGATGTGATCCCCATTAGTCTGCAGTTCTTTATTTAAAAATAAAAATTTTGATTTATTAAAATGGAGTCCTGAAGTCATGTGAAATTTGTCAATTAATGTATCAAATTCTTCTAATGTCTCTTGTATTAGATAATGTTAGTAATATGGCATCAGAAAATAGCATTACTTTAGAATTGTATTGTTCATAAACATCTATACCTTTGATTTTTATATTGTTACAAATTGAATTTGCCAATATTTCAGTAGCCAGAGCAAATAGAATCGGTGACATGGGACATCCTTGTTTAGTGCCTTTTGTTATATGTATAGATTCTGAGGTAAAAGGACCTAACTTGACATATGCTAAATTATTTGTAATATATATTCTTTAGGAGATGAACAAAGGATGCAGGAAATTCAAATAGCATTAAGATTTTGAATAAACTGTTCCAATTTAGGGAATCAAAGGCTTTCTCTATATCTAAGCCAATTATGAGTGTTTCTTTATTAATATAATCTATAAGAGAAATTGTCCTTTTAATATTGTCATGTGTGTCTGATATATAAATCCAGTTTGATCATTATTTATTGTTTTGGATAGTGGTATTTTCATTCTGTTAGTTAATATTGTTATAAATATCTTAGTCATTATTTAATAATGATGTAGGTCTATATGAGGTACAGAGGTTTGGGGATTTGTTTTTCTTTAGGATTGGTGTGATTAAGGAACATCTCCAAGAGGGTGGTATTAAAGCTTGTGACTGAATTTCTAATAGAGTTTTATTGAAGAAGGATAGTATATTTAAAGGAATTATGCCATCTATACCTGGAGCTTTACTATTTTTACCCTCTTTTATTGTATCTGTAATTTCTTTGCAGGATATGGGTGCTTGCGGATCTAGTTTTAATATTTCTGGTATTTGTTTATATTAGAACATTTTTCATCTTGATTTAATTGATCAATATGTATATTTTCTCTTTGGAAATATTCCTTGTAGTGATTTCTGTAGGCATAAGAATGTCACCTGTATCAGAGACATTTTCCCTTTCTTTTCATGGAAGATACTTTTAATGTTGTTAGATTTTGATTATATTTTGATTCTTATGGATAAATTATGTAGATTTTTGGGAGAAGTGGCCAAGGTATTACTACTTAGTTTTTCTAAAGCTAAACTAGCTTTATGTGTTAGAATTTTGTTGTATTTATTGTTTAATACTTCTACTTTCTTTTTCATTTCCAAATTATTTTGATTTTTTTCAGCTCTTACTAACAAAAGTTTGGATTGTAGATCTAATAATGTAGAATCCCATTCTCTGATTTTTTTTTATACCAGGTTAGGATTTTACCATATATGTAAGCTTTTAATGAGTCCCATATCATTATTTTATTTATCTCTGTGGTGTAAGTAATATCTAAGAACTGTAATACAGATAACCAGGGTTTGAACTCTTTAATTTTAGTTATATATGCTGGAATTCTAGAGTTAAAGATTACTGGTTTGTACCCATTTTGAAGTTTAAGTATCAATGAATTGTGGTTTGAAAAGGGGCAGGGAGTGATTGAAAATTAATGATTTTAGAGTGTAAGTCATGGGCTTCAAATATTTTATCTATTCTAGTTTGGGTACCAAATCTGTGATCTTGATGGGAAAGGAAAATATTTATCTTCTTTAAATTTGAAAGTATCTACAAGATGAAATGATTCTACCCACTTGTTTACAGCTTTTGATACAGCAAATGTACACAGTGGTCTTTTATTTGTAGTTTCAGAAATATCAAATGTATAGTTAAAATCTACTAATATTAAGTTGCCTTAATAATTATTGGAAATGAAACCCAAGTGTTTTTTTTTAACAGTTCCTGTTCCAATGCTTGGGAGCCAGTATAGATTGGCTAGGGTCCATATTCTGTTTTTATATTTAACTATTACTAATGCCATAAGGCTGCCTTTATCTTCATACTTATAAATGATTTCTGGGTTAATCAAGTTTGTTTTCAATAAAATTGTTACCCCTTTTGTCTTTGTCTTATAAGTGTATTGCGCCAATATCATATTTTCCTTAGGATTCCATTTAATTGTCATTTGTTTTGAAATGAGTTTCGTGAAGGAAGACAATTTGTGCTTTCAGTTTTAAATATTTCAGTAGATTTGATCTCTTGCTAGGATTGTTTTAAGGCATTAGTATTTAACGATAATAAAGTTAAATCCATCTTAGATTATTTAGACTATGTATTTTTTGTTTTATTGTGACTGTTAAACTTTTCCCTCTAACTATAAAGTATATGTTTGAGCTTTTAAAGGAAATTATCAGTTTTATGAGTGTTTACCAAGAAAGTAATATTTTGGTCAGGCATACTAAAAATGTTTTTGTGAAATAAATTTAAATTACTAAATGTTAACAAAACTAAGATCCGCACTAGCCACGGAATGAAAATCATTCCGAATCTGATGGATAAACCTAAGTCCATCAGATTATCGCTCTTACCTTGACAATCCAGAATATCTGAGCTCCATAAATTAAATTATCATATGGAGAATATTTGTAATGGGAATAAGCAATATTTATATTATTTTGAACATAGTACTACTGTAGATTAGACAGGATTCTAATACAATATAAATGTCTGTCTACTTATTGTATAAGCAGTTAATATTTGCATGAAAGATAGATGACAAGCAATTCAATAATAGTAAAATAGGATGCATCATATATAAAACCTCAGTAAAAGATTATAGCATGCCGTTATTTAACATATTCACCCTTATTGATGAAGTCCTTCAAAACGTATTAATAAAAATACCTGGTAATATGTATACCTAACATTTATAATACAATGTATTTTACTGGATATATCAGAGGTTATATTTCATTGTTTGCCAGCATTTAAGTAATCACTTTTGTTGCTAACTTAAAGCATCAAGTTTGTTTTATGTAGACATTGATGAAAGTTAGTGCATTTTAATTATCAGTGCATTCTCCCCCATTTCCTCCACATAAGGATTTTCATATCTGTCATTTCTTATTATACAATGAGTGAAATTATAGGTTAAAAACAAAAAATTCACTTATTGTGATTGATTACAAGTTCCCTTTCTATATTCATAAATTGCCATTTTATGGCACATACTGAGAGTTTTTAGATCTAAATGGCAACATTCTATTTTGTATAATCAGCAATGGTTAAACTGAGTGATTGTCAATTTAATACTATGTGTTCAGAATGTGATTGTTACATTCTGGGACATTCCTAGTTCAGGCTTCTATTGTTTCCCTTGAACAGCTTGGTCAGTTTGATGTCATGTATAAAACATTGGTTACGGTGGTAACGTTTTAAGTATTATGTATGGTCAAGATGGGTTACAAAACCCCAATTCAAGTGAAAGCAAATACGACTTGTTATGCACATTTACTTGTATGAAAAAATCATCATGCTCTCAGACAACTGCAAAGGGTGCTGCACAAGACCAAGTGCTCTTAGTCATTCACAATAACTCAGACTTTCACGTTTATGTAAGTCCTTAATGTGTTTGGACCAAAATACATTTTAAATATGAAATTACGCTTTTTTTTTTTTTTTTTTTTTTTTTAAATCAAGAATTAACTTAATGAGTTAAACGAAGTGTTGGTAGATCATCAGTATGTGCACATGTGGTTTAAACTCGCTCTATTTTTTTTTTTTTAAACCAAAAACTTCATTGCCGAGAATCCTTTTGGAGGCTCCTGGGAGCCGTTAAGTATTATCGTCACACTGTCTGTTACCACAGCAACCTGGGAGCGTCTGTTTCTGTTAGTGTGTCTGTGTACTGCATACCAGAGGCTCCTGGTGCACCGGAAGCAAAGCTTCACTTCATGGCAGCTTCAAGCCTAAATTCCCTCCCTTTCAGCGAGGCAGCAGCCAGGAAAAGAACGGAGAGCAAACTGATAAAAAAAAAAAAAAAAAAAAAACTCCCAACAAGCCGCCACTACAAGAGAACACATTCTTCCAGCCTTCCCACTTCTCACTCAACAGATGTATAAACAAACTATTCTCTGCCAAAATATCCCAAATCAAAGTTTTATCCACCCACCCCCTTCCTCTGCAGGTAACCCTCAGCCAACCTGAATACAAGAGTCTTCGGATTTCTGCATCAGATGCTGTCGCTTCTTCCATGTCAGGTCGTCAGGGGAATAAAACATGCAGCCGACACCATTACATCAGTCTTTCTTGCCGTGCGGTGCCCGAAGCAGAAGCAATTTGCAAGTGCCGGTTGTCCATCTCCTGAAATTTTCGTTTTCGAGTTTCAGACCCGAAGTCTTCAAAAAAGATAAGTACCCCGTTGGGGGATCCTTTTTCTAACCGATGTCAGTAAAAGTTAACTGTCTTGCCTGTGGAGAGTAAATACCTCCTAGAGATTTTCATCCGTACTGCATCCCCTGTTTAGGCCCAGACCATGACGTCCCTTTCTGTCAGTTTTGTGCCTTGTTCAATGCCTGGACAATTTGTCGTCTGGCTATTTTTGTAGCCAAATACTTTCGTTGTTGGTCTCCATACTCCGAAATGGCTTTAAGCCATCCGACAACCGATCTCCCAAAAAAAGTAAGGATAAAGACAGAGACAGACCGCATAGGTCCAAAACTGCCGATGACACTTCCGTTAAGCTAGTCGCCAGTCCGCCGGTACTCAGGTGCTTTCGGAGCCCGGTATGCCACGAGATGCTTCTTCGACTATGGAACCTGCAGATGTCTCTACCTTGGATGTGTCATGAGCCTCTGTGTAGGCACCGGCTTCTGAGGGTAGGCCTACAGACATTCATATTAAACCAACGCCATCGTTTCCATCCAAAAGTTACGAATTCCTCAGGCCAAAAACTCACACTACACCTAGAAAACAGACAACCAAACTGCAGACACAGGCCCATATGCCTCAAAAACAAAGGCTTAGAATGGCTGAAAACCTTATTACCTTAATTAGGGGAAGCCAGCCTTCCCCCTCTAAACTGATTTTCTTTCTGATTCTTCTGATCAAGAATCTGATATCTCTGCTCCTTCTGGTAACCAGGATTTGCCCTTGTCTGCTTATGAGGATTCCATTCCCTGTGCTTCCCCTCCAGAAGATTTTTCTTTCGGTGAAACCTTGTATACTCTTAGGGAGCATTTCCTCTGGGAAAGCCAGGATTATTCCGAGTCCAAAAAAAGACTTAGGGAATTCTTTCTCCTGCCTCAACATAGGCATTTAGCTATCCCTCCTGTTTTGGACATTGTAAATGATGCTTTCTTGGAATCTAGCCTTACCCCAGACACTTTACCTCCATCTCCTAGAAAACCTGACAGGTACTACAAAGTACCTGATTCCACGTTCCTCTTCAAGAATCCTTCTTTGGATCCAGAGACCATTTCCCAAGGACCAAAAGGCATTAAGGCTAGTGCTGCCAAAAATCCTACCCCTTCTGATAGAGATTCTAGAGCCTTGGACAGATTGGGTAAGAAGGTATACACTTCTGCTACTTTGGCCATTGGGGCTTTAAATTGCCAGTTTCATATGTTGAAGTATCAGCAGCATATTATGGGACTACTTAAACAGAAAATGATATTGATTCCTGACTGTGCCGAACACAAAGACTTGCAAGATTTAATGCATTCTGCAGAACAAGTTGGTAAACATACTTTGCGATGTGGTTTTGACTCTTTAGAAGCATCTTGCAGGGCTGCTGTCACTGGGTCTGTACTTAGAAGGCATGCTTGGCTTAAGGAACAAAACTTGCCAGATCATGTTAGTTAAATTACTGGATGCTCCCTTAAACCAAGACCGCCTTTTTGGCAGCAAAGCAGAAGTCTTCAAAAGGATGGAGGAACAAGCTAAATCTATGCAAACTGTTAAAGATTTCCTACAAGTACAGCCTCCCAGATTAAGTAGGCATTGGCCTTCAAAGAACTGGTCCTTTTCGGTCCTTTCCAGGCCTTCAGTCCAAACCCAGGAACAGCAGACCACCAAATCTACAGTCTCGGGCTACACACAGATCTAAGCAGTGGGGGGGGCTCCCACTTCCAAAGCAGGGAAGTATTTTTTGCAGGGTGACATGTCCCCGCACCCCACCCCATCCCATCCCCTGCTAATTATATGTACTAGTTCTGAGCATGCACATTCCCCAGGGAAAGGGCATATCCCTCCCTTCCCTGGGAGACTTTCTCTTTCACATCTATAGACCATCTGTATATGTTGACCAAATTTGATTGAGAATACAGAGGTGATGTTTGTCTTTTTGGCTTTTTCCCGGTAAGGGGTCGCCACAGCGGAACTCCGGTCCGCTAATGATGGCAGTAGATTTTTACGAAACGCCAAGGTGCCAGCTCAATGCCCAACCTTCAACGAAGGCACGCTCATTTACGCATGCATGTCTTTCGAATGCTACCCAACCGTAGGGAGGGCATGTAGACTCCACACAGAAGGCACTCCCACGCCACGAATCGAACGGGAGAACCTCTTGCTGTGAGATAACGCTACCGCAGTGGCTCATTGAGAATACAGAGGTGTAATAAGTGAAATTCAGTCTATGCTGAGCAACCCATATTTGGTTGACTAAACAGATGGTTGACAGATGCATGAGATTGCATGATTCTCAGG
Organism: Protopterus annectens; assembly: GCF_019279795.1. Classification (NCBI taxonomy): domain Eukaryota; kingdom Metazoa; phylum Chordata; order Ceratodontiformes; family Protopteridae; genus Protopterus; species Protopterus annectens. Next base: position 13,920,046 of record NC_056737.1, read on the forward strand.
GTATGGGACTATTCACTTTCCCTAATTTTGTGCGATTTCAGAGTTAATATATATAATTTACAGTGGGGTGTGGGAGTTATAGGAGGCAGTCCCTCCCCTGCAAAAAACAATGTTTAATTTTTTTCTACTGGTTGGTTCCTGGCACATACGTACCAGCAGGTGTGTGCTAGGGATGTCTACACTTGTGAATATCGACCAAAGCGCACAGAATCTTTTAAATATCTATTTGTAGTATATATGTGTGTAGTTCATAATATTTACAACTGAAAATACTAAAACCTTTTTAATGGGGGGGGGGGGCAAGCCCCCATGTACCCCTGCTAATTATATATACCAACACTGGGATTGCACAGCAGTGTGGAAAAGGCTGATTCCTGTCTTCAGTGTTTTGAGTTTTCAACGTTTTGACTTTCAGTATTTTGAGTTTTCGGTCAAATTAATGATCTCCATTTGTGCACACACATGCACACATGTGTAGTTTTCAGTGAGGAGCGCAATTTTCTCACAACCATAGTGATAAGTAATGACTAGAGTGTCATATCTCATCTGTAATGTCTATTTTTAAAGATCATGTGCAAAGTGGCAAAATCAAAGTAGTCTCTTTTCTCAAAATGTTTCTTCAGTAGTTAGTTGCCTTTTCTGCCTTTCTGTCATTAAAGTTTACATTCTGTTCCAGAAAGTGCCCTCCACAGCCATAACATCCTTCGCCTTTATTAATTGCTCTGCAGGATGTTCTGCTTCTTTGCTGACATTATGTTGGGGACCAGCAAAGTCCATTACCTATCAGTGAGTTGGAGAAAAGTGTGCAAGGAGATGATTTTTGGATTGGGGTAGTTTTACCTTTATTTATTTATTTATTTTTTTTTGCCTAATTTTCTATTTTAAGGATAATTGCATGTTTTTGATCTGGTCTTCAACCCCCCCATGCATTCTGTGTTTGTTTTATGTGGAAACAAACATGTAGATTGATACCATTTCCCTGTCAGTAGCATCACGTGTAGCACAAAATTTATAATTCCTAATTGTCCTGGTTTTGCCTGATGTCATGTCACTGAATCTGTCCTTAAGTTTTGCAGAATGCCCCTGATTTTTACTCTTATTTTACCCTGTCTCTCCCTTGTAAAATGTTCAGTTTTCTAGTAAATCACTGAGGATTACATTCAGACACTAATGCTGTGTTTAGTGTTTCATAGTTAATTTTGTCCAGAAAAATGTATGCTAATGTAATACCTTATCCGTTAATAAATGGACATAATGCACTCCACTCATGTGCAGCATGAATGTGATATTTACTTGTTTACAAAAAAGTTGGATTTGCAGAGTGGGAAGCCATCTAATCATCTCAGAAGGAAGAGAAAAATTGCGAGCGAGTGCAAAACATTGTTGCACATAATCCTCAAGTCTTCTTTTCCTTATACCAAGGGTACTTTTTCATCAGTGTGAAATAACTATTCACAACATGGTTTGAGCATTTTTAGCCTGACCTGGTTTAATTATCATTTTCCTCGTAGAAGATGCATAAATTATCATCCTACAAAATAAATGTTTAATCCCCCAAAAACAGTGAGCTAAGCTCAAGATATTCCATAGAGCACAGTGGACACAGCAGGGAAAAAACAGCTGCCCAATATGTGCATGTTTTGGTTGTGGTAAAAAAAAAAAAAAAAAAAAAAAAAATCCTTGCAACTCATGTAATGGAGCACTCCTCTACAGCATTAATATTTGACTCTTTAGCAACAGACTTGTTTGAGGAAGGGAATGCAGTCAGGAATAAGTAAATCTTAACTGTCTGAATGTGGCTTTTTATTCTAGCAGTATCAGACCAGTAAGCATTCCTTAATGTCTTTAACTTTTACATTTGATGTTGTCACTGACATTCTTCAACCTGTGGCTCTCTGATCTGAACCAGCCGCTATCCGAGCTGAGAGAGTGAAGCTCGAGCTCCTTCCATCCTACCCATAATACTTCATCCCCCCAATCTACCTCAAATCTTGATTGCTGCTCGTTGGGTATGCTACAGGTTTTTGTAGCTCCAGAACTCCTGTCTTACCCCAGGAGAGCCTCAGTTCTTCTCCCCCTTTGACACTACTCCCCACCCCCATGGATTTTGTGTCTGAGGCACCTTGTCCTCTGCGGGGGCAGCTGGTCATGGAGAGCCTCCAGCCCATCCCTTCGGTGGAATTCCAGCTTACTTCTGACACCTCCCTGGAGCATTCCACTGAGGAGGGCCATCTGAAGAGCAGGTGTAAAAGGAGGCATCTAGTTTCCCCCAAGAAACCATCACTACCGACACTGATTTAAAGGAAGGGGAGGGGTCCCCAAAATCTCCACCTGAGAATGTCTCCTCACCTGAGATACTTTTCCAAAGAGGTGGTTGTTCTGCCCGAAACCCCACCGCAGAGGAAACAGCCCTGTTGGAGGCTTTCGGGTCCGGCCCATCTGCATCCTGGGTGTCCCCAAGATTTTGAGCCCACCTACTGACAAACCACGTTGGACTAAAGGGATCCCAGTAGATGCCATGGTGGTTGTGTCAGCCACTAAGAAGGAGCTGGCTCAGGAAAGCTCTTCTGTCCATCCCCCTAACAGAGAGTCTAGGGCTATGGACATGTTCGGTAAGCAAGTTTACACTTTGTCCACTTTTGCCGTACGAGCATTGAACTACCTATCCCATTTTACTAGACTGCAGAGAGAGACCTTGTCAAAGAACTCTTGAGTCTTAAACCAGAGTCCTTTTCTGCCAAGTATCAAAAGACCTTTTCTTCCAGAGTGGCCACTCTGTTTTCTATATCTAATGCATCCATGAGGTTGATATCTCATGTTGCAGAGGGCACCTCTAGGGAGGCCGGTTCGGGCATTGCCATCAGGTGCCATTCCTGGATGCAGCTGTTGACTTTGTGGAACCTTTCAAGGAATCTTTCATCAATGCCCCTTTGACGGATCATCCTTGTTTGGTCCATCAGAGAGAGACACTCGGAGTGAAAAAGATGGAAGGACCTTGTCTGCCATCAGAATCTGTTTTTCTACCCCATAGGTCCTTCTCCAGGAACCAGCGTGGGGAAAATAAATTGTGGTTCAAGAAATCTCAAGGTCTTTTTCAGGAATCTCAGGGAGATTTTTCCCAGAGGCGGAGAGGGTAGCAAATACAGTGGAAGATGCCATCTGTGAGGCAGGAGGAGTCAGCAGAACATGGGGTCTTGAGATTCCTTCTCAGACGGACCCTTCTAGCGGTCCTGAACACAGGCCTGACTGCCCTCCTCTTGAGGCAGTTGGTTGATGCTTCTCTTACACCCACAAGCCTGGGCAGCCATCACAAATGATCAGTGGATGCTAAGGATCGTATCCAGAGGATACTTTATTCCCTTTTTGGAAAACCCCAAACCAAAGTCTCTCCTCCCCGATGTCCCATCCAATCAAAGGGAAAAGACATCTCAAGAAATCACAAAGCTGCTACAAAAAGAGCCATCCAGTAGGTCCCTCCCAACCAATTATGTTCAGGCATTTACTCTAGATTCTTTTTGCTATGAAAAAAGATGGAGAACCTATGGCCAATCCTGGACTTGACATCCCTGAACAAATCTGTGAAGAATTCAGGATGGTTACAGTCCAGTCCATTCTATCTCTCCTGAGAATGAAAGACTTGATGGGATCTATAGACCTGAAGGATATGTACTACCACATCAAAATGGACAGGCGCTGCAGATGCTACCTTTGTTTCAGGCCTGGAGCTAGCCACTACCAATTCAAATTGCTTCTGTTCGGGCTCACCACAGCCCCCAAGGTGTTCAAATGTATAGTGGTTGTTGCAGCCCCTCTCATGCTGCAGGGATTCCATGTGTTTCCATATCTGGATGACTGGCTCCTAACCTTGTGAACCAGGCAACTACTTGTTCAAGCCAGAGGTTATTTATTACAGCTAGCCCTTTCTCTAGGCACAAAAATCAATACTCAAAAATCCCACTTGTGGCCTGTTCAAACTATTGACTTCATTGGAGCACGTGTGGACACATTTTCAACAAGGGGCCTAACTTACTCCGGACAGGATGAGAACTTTGCAATCTCTTATCACAGATTCTAGCGATCTGTGCTCCCCTGGTAAATCTAGTACTCTGGGCTTTGGTGGCCACAATAACTCTGTTATCCATAGCAAGCCTACATATGAAAATCTTGCAATGGACTCTAGCAGTCCAGTGTCATTACACAGGCACCCCTTAAATTTTCCAGTGAAACTTGTACGAGTATGCAGAGACTGCCTTGTTTGTTGGCTTTATTCCCCAGAAGTCTTTTAGGGACGACCCTTTGTTCTTCCTCCTCCCATAGCCACGCTGACTATGGATGCTTTCCAGACAATGTGGGGGGGGGGGGCATTATCTGGGTTGGATGGTCCAGGCACGTGGACTTCCTAAGAGATCAAATTGCATATCAACGTCCTGGAGATGAGCAGTTCTTCTAGCATTGCAAGCCCTACACAGCTCTATTCCTGTGAGAACGATTGCAGTGTAATTAGACAGTATGTCAGTGTTCTAGTAAGTCAACAAACAAGGGGGAACCATATCTTGCCCGTTACATCGAGAAGCGATGAGGGTCCGGCAGTGGGTGATCTCCACCAACTGCTTTCTTAAACCAGTGCACATTCTGAGGAAGTCCTACATTCTGGCAGACAGGCTCAGCCAAGTTCTTCTGATGCCTCACGAGTGGTCCCCTGAATCAGTCGTTGGCAAACATGGTTTTCTGTAAATGAGGCAACCCTGCTGCGATCTACTTGCATCCCCCTTCAACAACAAATGCAGCAGTTTCTTTGTCCTGATCCTCCACAGCATCAGTCACCAAGGGATGCTCTAGATGTCCTTCTATTCAGTGTTGCAGTATTCTTTACATATGGGTTGTATTCCACCCAACAACCTGACATCTGGCCTGTATACCAAAGCTGAGAGCCACTGCCTGTACGTGGGACATCTCATACAGGCACAGACCGTGTCGGCTATAAAAGGGATGTCCGCACGTACCATCTTCAGAACTTTTTTTGCACCATTCAGAAAGGTTGACTCGTACATTCGGTCTGCCATTGGATCGGCTTACAGCTTCAGACAAGTAACCCCATAGGGGATTTAATATATTACCACTACCTTTTGTTTTATATACGTCATCCAGGAAGGGCAAGTGTAGGTGTGGAAGGCAAATTCCACATAAAGATAGTCACGAGCTGTGCTTGTTTTATTTAGGGCGTAGTCACGACCAACGGTCCTGCTCTATTTGTCAGGCCTTTGTTGCCAAAACATTGAACAGTCCTCTGTTGGCATTGAATCTTTATTTAGATAACCAAAGACTCAAAAATTCTAGTTAGGGATGCTATGGAAGGTTCCACGAGTGCTTCTGAGCTGTCTAAATAGGAAGATCAGGAAAGCTAGGCCCAAATCCTCTTTAGCTGCGCCTACTCCCTCTGACGTACCCCTTAAGGTTGATGAAAACCATCAGTGCGACCAGAGGTAGGATCTGCTCCGGGATGGAAGCCATCAGGAGCACAGATCCTAGCACTTTGAGGCTATGCAGATGTCCGGTTTGGATGACTTGGGGGGAACCGTGGCTAGTTATTGCAGAAGACCTGGGAACTGTTCCAACCTCTTTGTCCAAAGAGCTGTCTGAGGTAAGGTCTATGTATGCCATCTCTCCCCAGCAGGATACACATGTGAAAAAGAAGTAGAAGACTGGGCATGTTCTAGCCTCTTCTACCCCTGCGTCGGATTGGGATTTTTTTTCACAAGGTCTTAATAAAGCTGTAATGGCTTTGAGGCCTCCACCTCCAGCTTCTCCCATAGCTAGTCTGGCCTTTGCCTCCTCTACAGTGCTGCCGTCAAGGTCTTGTGGGCTTTCTTCAGGGCAGCCTATAGAACTCTATACTCACTGACTCTGAGAAGTCTTTATCAGCTGAAGACTCCGTAGCATACTCCACCCAGAATCCTTTTCCATTGGAATATGCTTCCCCAGAGGAAGTGTCTAATTGAAGGGGGGGGGGGGTTTCTCCCATAGAAGAGCTTTCCTTTGGGGAAACTATTAATATGATAAGGGAGTTCTTTAAATGGGATTCTTCTCAAATCTCAGAAGAACAGAAGAGATATTGTGAGCTTTTTTTAGTTGGAGGCCCCTGCTCCTTCAGCAGTTCTCCAGTATTGTTAGCATTTTTGGATGTCTTTAAAGCAGCATCTAAGACCCCTGAACTCCCAAGACCCTGCCCCAAAAATACCTGATTGCTTCTGTAAGGTCCCTGAGGATTGTGCAACTTTCTTTTTAAATGCCCCTCAGCTGACCCAGCTGTGATTTCCCTTAATTTAGCCAAGTCCTCACGGTTATCTCCCTCTACCAAATTGCTTCCTTCTGATAAGTAAAGTAAAATTTTGGAAATGTTTGGTAAGAAATTGTATACCTATTCTACCTTTTATCAGGCAGTTAATTACCAAATACATGTTTAGGTATGCTGTGGCTTTGCAAAATCAGGCCACCCAGGCTCTTATCTCCATTGCCTTATTCAGAGGCTGTCTCTGGTTCTTTCTCTCATATCTACCTCTTCCCAGGTAGCCAGACACTCAGGTGTAGGTATGATGCAGTTGAGGCTTCTTTCATAGCAGCAACATCTGCGTCTGTTGCTGTTGTTTCAGGACTGACGTCAGGGGTATAAAAACAGGCAGCCGATGCCATTACATCAGTCTTTCTTGCAGAGGAGCCCGAAGCAGAAGCAGTTCGTATGAGTGACAATCAGCCGCTACCTGAGTTTTCATTTCCGAATTGAATCGTATCATCCTGAAGTCTTCTAAAGCTAAGTACCCCATTGGGGATCCTTTTTTCTTGCTCTAACCGATGTCAGAAAAAGTTAACAATTGTCTCTCCTGTGGAAAGCAAATACCACAACGAGATTTCCATTCTAACTGCTTCACCTGTTTAGACCCCAGACCATGAATGTCCCTCGCTGTCAGTTTTGTGCCTTGTTCAACGCCCAAACTATTCATTGTTAGCTAAATACTTTCACTATTGATCTCTGTATTCCAAAAGGGCTTTGGTAAGCCATCAGACTACTGGTCTTCAGAAAAAACGTAAGGATAAAGACAGACACAGACCGCACAGGTCCAAAACTGCCAATGATGCTTCTGTTAAGCTAGTCGCCAGTTCACCTGTACTCAGGCGCTTTCACAGCCCCTGATGCCCACTTCGATGGATTTGCATGCTGCTACCGAGACCCGTTAGGAGTCCTGTATGCTGCGAGACTCTTCTTTGACTACGGAACCTGCGGATGTCTCAACCTTGGATGGGTCCGGAGCCACTGTGCAGGCACCGGCTTCAGAGGAAGTTCTTCGCATTACCGATATTTGACACAAACCGACTTCTTTCATGTCTTCAGTTCTGTCTAAAACTACCAAGTTTCTAAAGTGAAGAGTACTAGCTACGCCTAAAAAAACCGACGACCCAAACTCAAGCACCTGCTTCCTTGCCACAACATCAATTGCTTAAAATGGCAGAAGAACTGATTGTTGATTAGGGGATGCCAGCCTTCCCCTGCTAAGAGAAAGAGACCTGTCCCCAGCAACAGACTGAGTCCGATGACTCTGAGGCTTCTGAATATGAAGACATGCCTTTGTCTGCTTATGAGGATTCAGATGCAGAGGACTCCATTCCCTCTGCTACCTCTCCAGAGGATTTTTTTTTTGGTGAAACCCTACATACTTTACATTTCCACTGGGAATGCTAGGATTATCCTCAGTCCAAAAAGAGACTCAGAGAATTTTTAGATTTGCCACTACGTAGAACTTTAGCTGCCCCGTCTGTTCTGGATATTGTGGATGATGTCTTTATAGAATCCAGTCTAACTCCTGATACTTTAACCCCTGCTCCAAGGAAACCAGATGGGTACTAGTGTCCCTGACTCACAAATTTCTTTTCAGAAATCCTACTGCTGACCCAGAGGACATTTCCCAGGGACCTAAAGATATAAAAGCATCTACAGCTAATAATCCCACCCCTTCGGACAGGGATTCCCGAATTTTAGACAGATGGGGTAAAAAAGCATACACCTCTTCAACTCTAGCCATTAGGGCATTGAATTGCCAGTTTCACATGCTGAAATGCCAGCAACATATTATGGAAATTATCTACCTTTTACAGACTGTGCAGAAAATAAATTACAGAAGCTTATGCATTCTGCAAGCCAAGTCAGCAAGCATACTTTGCAATGTGGCTTTGATGCCCTAGAAGCATCTTGCAGGGCAGCAGTCACTGGTTCTGTACTGAGAAGGCATGCCTAGCTTAAGGAGCAGACCTTGCCAGACCATGTCAAATCAAAATTACTAGACGCTCCTTTGAAGAAGGACACCCTGGCACCAAAGCAGAAGAGGTTCTAAAAAAGATGGAAGAAAAAGCTAAATCTATGCAGACAATCAAAGATTTTTTGCAAGTGCAGCCTCCAAGGTTCAGTAGGCATTGCCCGTTGACGCATTGGTCCTTTCCAGCCCCCCTCAAGGCCATCTTCTACTAGACCCAGGGGAAGCCAACTCCCCAGATTACAGTCTCAGGGTATGCAGAGATCTAAGCAATCGCGTACCACCACTTCTAAAATGGAGTGCTAAGCCACCCCCTTATGGAAAGAATTCACAATGACTTCTCAACTCCACCCCTCATCCCTGCCCAATTGCTCGTTCCCCTAGGAGGAAAACTTGCCCATCATGCAAAAAACTGGACCTCCATCACCAAAGACCGATGGGTCCTCAACATTGTATCCCAGGGGTACAAATTTTACTTCCACTCACTGCCAACCCCAAATGGATTCCCACACATTCTTCCAAACCAGTGGGCAGAGGCACAAAACCAAGTTCAATCCCTGCTCTCCACAAGGGCAATTCAGCTTGTCCCTGCAGAACAGATACGTCAAGGATTTTATTCCAGACTTTTCCTGGTACCCAGAACAGAGGGCACTTGGTGCCCAATCCTAGATCTTTCCATCTTAAACACCTTCCTGGTGGTACCAAAATTTAAAATGCTCACCCTTCAGCAGCACCTTCCTATGCTGTCCAAAAATGCCTGGTTAGCCACCCTAGACCTAAAAGAAGCCTGTCTGCACATCCCTATCAGGGTCTCATGCAGGGAATTCCTACATTTTAGGGCAGGATCTATGTATCATCAGTTCTCTGCACTTCCTTTTGGCTTATCCACTGCTCCCAGAGTCTTCACAAAATTGCTGGCTCCAGCCATTGCCTATTGCAGACAGATAAAACTTCAAATTTGCCCTTACTTGGATGACTGCCTGATTCAGGCAGACAGTCAGGAAAAGCTGTTGCAGCACCTGACATTTGTAAAGAACCTTCTAACCTCCCTGGGGTATACTATCAACGAAAAGAAATCCAAACTAGTCCCCAGTCAAGATTGTATTCCTGGGACCAAGCTTGGACACAGCATCCCAGATGGCATTCCTTACTCCATTAAAACAAGCCTGTCTAACAGGCTACTTCGCTCAAATGGTCACCAGAACCCAGCTACCCACAAGGAAAATCCTGCAGGCCCTAAGGTTCATGGCCTCTTGCATTCTACTAATTCCATATGCCAGACTGCATACGAGGAAACCTCAGTGGTACTTAAGTCTTTGGAGCAAACATTCCCAGGACCTGGAAACAGTCATACTTATCATACCTTGTCTAAGGACAGAGTTTCTTTGGTGGGCAGCAGCATGCAACCACAATAAGGGACTTCCCTTTACTCAACACTAACCACAGACGCATCAGACTATACCTGGGAAGGCACATCTGGACGATAAGTGCATTCAGGGCCACTGGAGCCCAAGTCAAATTCATCTGCACATCAACCAAAAAGAAATGCTAGCTGTTCAGCATGCTCTGACAGCTTTCAGATCCCTACTCTCACCAGGACCCCTGCTAATAGAAACGGACAACACCACAGTTATGTGGTACACCAACAAGCAGGGGGGAGCCCACTCTTACCCACTCTGGAGGCTAGGCATACCACTGTGGAACATGGCCTTGGACATGCATGTTCTTCTTCTGCAAGCTCAATTCCTGCCAGGCAAACAAAACTCTCTGGCAGACGACTTAAGCATAAATCTCCTAGACCCACACAAGTGGTAATTAGACCCCAGCACTTTCAGCCTTCTAACCCAAAAATTGGGGACCCCGCAGGTGGACCTTTTTGCCTCTCCCTACAGTCACCAGCTCAGCAAATCCTGCACCAGGACACCTCACAGCAGGGTCTGGAAAGTGGCTGCCCTATCCTTCCAGTGGGTAAATCTCTCAATCTATGCCCCCCCACCTCTTCTCTCAAGAATATTACTCAAGACAGGACAGACCAAGGGCAATCCTGATTGCCCCAGACTGGCCATGCCAGCATTGGTACCCACTACTACGCAGCCTGTCACTGGTGCCACCCTGGCACCTACCCCAGATCCCAACCCTCCTCACTCAGCAGGAGGGACAGATCTTGCATCTGCAACTGCAAACCCTGAATCTTGCAGCCTGGTTTATTCCTTGAATTCTCCCCTAGTGGCCAGCCTAAGCAAGCAGGTGCTGGACGCAATTCTTGAATCCAGAAGACCCAGTACAAGGAAATCCTGTGCTGATAAGTGGAAAAGGTATTGTTCCTGGATGGAATGTAAAGTAGAGGACACAGCACTGCCCTCCTTACCTTTAATCCTGGATTACCTAGCAGATCTACTCCACAGAGGCCTATCCTTCTCCTCCATTAAGATCCATGCCTCTGCCATCTAAGCTCATTACAACAATGAGCCCACCTCTCTTCTCTCACCCTCTTATCAAACAGTTCCTGAGAAGGGCAAACAACTTAAGGCCACCAAGGAGAGCCCCCACCCCTGCTTGGGACCTTAACTTTGTGCTGGAAAAGCTCACACTACCCCCATTTGAGCCTGCAGGGTCAGCAGAGATAAAATTCCTCTCTTGGAAAACAGCCTTGCTTCTGGCCATCACTTCAGCTAGAAGACTGAGCTACAAGCACTTATGGCTGTGGAACCCTTCATCATGTTTCATGTTGACAGGGTCTCACCCAGGACTAACCCTTCCTTTATGCCTAAAGTGGTGTCCAGTGTGACTCTCAACCAATCTATCCATTTGCCAACCTTTTTCCCTAATCCTCAAAACAAAGAAGAAAAGATCCTGCACTCCCTAGACGTGCACAGACAGCTCAGATTCTATCTTGATAGGACTAAGTCCTTCAGGAAATCTGACCAGTTACTAGTCAGTTTTGCAGCTGGGGCAGAGGGCAAGGCTGTTTCTAAACAAAGAATTTCTAAATGGATAGCACACTGTATCCGTTTCTGCCTACAAACACCATAGGAAACCAACCCCTCAAGGGGTCAGAACGCATTCCACTAGGGCAACTTCTACTTCTACAGCATTCCTTAGGGGAGTCCCTACCAGGGACATTCTGGAAGCTGCTACCTGGAGTTCTGTTCACATCTTCACCAAGCATTACCACCTGCCTATCTTTTCCAAATCCAGGGTGGGTTTTGCAACAGCAGTCCTGCAGGGCATTCTAGCCAGCCCCAACTCTTCTTGACTGCCTCCACCCATTCTTCAGCTTTGGGAATCAACCCAAGTGTGATGACTGCAACAGTGAAACATGAAGAACATAGTATAGTTGTGTACACTTACCATAAATGTAGATGTTCGAGTGTATTCACTGTTGCAGTCCTGGTTTCCCACCCTCCAGCCCCCTTGTCTGTCTCTCTCTCCTCTATGTATATTACTCACTCCTTACAGAGTATTGGTATTTACTTTTTACTGGTGGTGTTTTCCCACCATAACTTAGCTCCCTATATGGGGTCTCCTGACATTTGGGAAAAGAAAAACTGATGTAATGGCATCGGCTGCTTGTTTTTATACTCCTGACAACCTGACGTCAGTCCTGAAGCGACAACAACCGACGCAGAAATACCAAGTCTCTGGTATTCTGGCTGACTGAGGGCTACCTGCCTGCAGATAATGCAAGTGTGATGACTGCAACAGTGAAATACACTCGAACATCTACATTTATGGTAAGTGTACACAACTGTACTTTCTGCTTCTGTTCTCAGAAGGCATTCCTGGTTATGTCTCCAGGCATTCCCTGATGACATAAAAGCAGAATTGCTTGATGCTCCTTTGTATAATTCCTCCCTATTTGGCAAAGCAGCTGCAAAATTATTTAAATCACTGTAGGAAAAGGAACTCCAGGATTTGAAACACTTACTGGTTTCAACAGTTCCAAAGTTTCATAGTAGTATTCCCACCAAGACTCCTTTTGTCAGGAAACCTGCTCACTCCTCCACTTCTGCTCCTTCTGGAACCAGACCACGCAAGTCTTCCAGGAGACGCCCAAAGGCAAAGGCTGTTACTTCTACAGATGCTGCTGTTGCCCCTCCTCAGCAGCCCTTCTAGCCCAGACAAAGTCCTCTGTGACGTTCTGCACCCTCTTCCAAGTCATACCGCTTTGTCCCTTCACCTGTCTTTCCCTTTCAGCTTGGATGGAAATCACGCAGGACTCCTGGGTGATTTCAGTTATCCAAAATGGATACTTTACAACTTGGAAGACCCTCCCTCCTTTTTATGGATTACCCCAACCTCCCTCCAGTCAACTGCATCTGTTTCCATTGATTCTGGTTCAACTTTCCAACCAATGCACCATTCAGTCTGTCCCTGCAGACCAGTAGGGGAGGGGGATTTTATTCCAGGATGTTTCTAGTTCCAGGGAAAGATGACCCTTGGAGGCCTATCTTAGATCTTTCCCTATTAAACACTTTGTTGGTGGTGGCTTCTTTCAGAATAATATCCCTGCCTACCCTCCTGCCGTTGTCCCCCACTCAAGCTTTCTTAGCTTCTCTGGATTTCAAGGATGCATACCTGCATATCTCCATACATCCTCTTTTCAGAAAGTTTTTCCATTTCTCTGTGGGTTCTTTGCACTTTTAATTTACTGCCTTGCCCTTTGGTCTTTCTACTGCTCCAAGGGTATTCACAAAGTCCCCAGCCATTGCCTATTTAAGGCTGAAAGGATTTCAAGCTTACCCATACTTAGATGATCTGTTGTTTCTGGCTAGCAGCCCAGACCTGTTAACCCAACATCTGAACCTAGCCATTCCCTTTCTGCAGGCCCTGGGTTTCACAATAAATTTCAAAAAGTCATGTCTCGCACCAAGTAAGGATCTTGTATTCCTGAGATGCTGGTTCCACACAGACTTGATGATGGCTTTTCTTCCTGTGGAAAAAGCAACTTATCTTAGGACATTCATGGAGGCTGTTCTGCCTCTTCCTTCCGTCACGGCCAGAGAGTTTCTGAGACTGCTGGGGTGCATGGCCTCTACTATTCCTGTACTGCCCTTTGCAAAACGAGACTTGAGAAAGATCCAGTGGTTTCTAAAGACAGTTTGGTACCAGCGTGCTCATCCCTTAGATGTTATGATTCCCCTTCTTCCCTGTCTGAAAGCAGAGTTAGGTTGGTGGATGCAGCAACTCAGTCAGAACCCTGGCCTACCTATTCAGGTTCCTCAACCAACTCAGCAACTCTTCACAGACGTCTCAGACTTTGATTGTGCAGCAACATTTGCTCCCAGGGAAGTTCAGGGCCTTTGGTCCCCTTCTCAAAGGAGGGAGCATATCAACATCAGGGAAATGAGGGCCCTAATTCGAGCCTTACAGACCTCGTTCTTGCCAGGACCCCTCAAGATCCTCACAGACAATACCATGGGCCTTTGGTACATAAACAAGTGGGGGTGGGCACAAAATCTTATCTTCTGTCACTTGGCCATCAAAGCTTGGGAACTGGCTACCCTATATAAAGGGACTCTGCATGCTGTGTATCTTCCCTTGGCTCAGACCTCTGTGGCAGATGCACTAAGCAGATCCATGACATAATCTAATGAGTGGATGCTTCACAGAGATGTGTTCCTGGATCTAGTTCACTAGTGGGGTCCTCCAGAACTGGATCTTTTTGCCTTCCCTATGAACAGACAACTTCCTCGCTTTTGTGCAAGGACCCCTCACCCTCAAGTGATGAAGGTGGACGATCTTTCATTCTTATGGAAAAGGATGTTTGCATCCCCCCTTCCCTTAATTCAGACAGTCCTGTTAAATTCTACATGACAAACCAAAACTCTGGTTAGTGATTCCCTTTTGGCCAAGACAGCACTGGTTCTCTCTTCTGCAATTAGCCAAGGGTCAACCAAGTTACCTCACCAGATTGACCTGCTCACTCAGGGCAAGAGATCATTGATTCATAACCCATTTGCCAGCTCTACAGCTGACTTTGTGTGTGATCAACTTTTGATCCCTTTCAGGCACGTATTTTCTAAGGACGTGCTAAAGGTTTTGCAGAAGGCCAGGAAACCCACTACTAGAAAATCTTACATTTCCAAGTGGAGAAGTTTTTCCATTTGCTGCCAGAAAAGGAAAGAGGATCCCTTTGTTGCAGACATTCCCTTAGTACTTTCTTACCTGTGTGAGTTGCTCAACAGTGGTCTTTCCTATTCCACAGCTAAAGTCTGCTGTTCTGCCTTGTCTGCATTTGCCTTTGACCCCCCCCACCCCCCTAGCTTCCAGGTTAGAAGTTAAGCTTTTTCTTAAAGGGGTCCTACATTTAAGACTCCCCAGAAAACCAGCTCCTCCTCCTTGGGATCTCAGTTATGTGTTGGAAAAACTTACTCAGGACCCTTTTGAATCAGCAGCTTCTGCCTCCCTAAAGTTTTGCACATGGAAAACTGTGCTTCTTGTAGCCTTAGCCTCTGCTAGGAGAGTTTCTGAAATTCAGGCATTGATGGCTTCGCCCCTTTTGTGGTCTTCTATAGGGACGGAGTATCTCTGAGAACTAACCCAGCCTTCATGCCAAAAGTGGTGAATGAGTTGTCTCTTAATCAGTCCATCCAATTTCCTACCTTCTTCCCTTCGCCTCAGTCCCCCAGTCTGAGGATTTTATATACCTCAGATGTGTATAGGCAACTCTTATTTTACCTTGACAAGACTAAGTGAAGTTTGACTAACTTTGTGTCCTTTCATCCCAGGGCTCTGGGTTTGCCTTTTGTCCAAACTATTTCTACATGGGTCTCTAAGGCTGTTGTGTTTTGCTATGAATTCCTTTGGAAGTCCTTATCAGCATCTGTTAAGGCCCATTATACTGGATCAGTTGCATCCTCTGGAGCTTTCAAGTGTCTAGATGCTCATTCCATCTTGGAAGCTGCCCACCTGGTCATCTGTTCACACCTTTATGAAACCTTGCAAATTGGACACTAGATCCAAGGCAGGATTTGCTAGGGCAGTTCTGCATGGATTCTTGGAAAGTGCTTCCTCTTAGTTTTCCCCTACTCCAGTCTCCTCCCTGGGTCCTCTTTCAGCTTTTGCACTATCCCAGATTTAAAGAATACTGCAACATTGAATTGGAGATAGTTCTGTAAAATCATACCATAACAATAGATGTCCTTCTCTTCTATGTTACAGTATTCTTTCGTCGTCGTCGTCCCCCCCCCCCCACACACACACACACACACACGCAGCTTACTGTTTCCTAGGATGATCTCCCTAAGCTCCTTTTTGGATTCTCTTTCTCATGAGGCTTTCTGTGGACGTCCCTTTTATGGCTGACATTGCCTGTGCCTCTGGGAGATGTCCCACATACATGCAGTGGCTCTAAACTTTTGTATACAGGCAGGATGGTCGGGGTCATTGGGCGGAATACAACCCATATAGAATACTGTAACATAGAAGAGAAGGACATCTGTGATTATATGATTTTACACAGCTATTCTTTCATGCTTGGCCCCCCACTCTGCTGTATGTTTTCCCCCATTCCCTCTAATACCCACATTTCTGCAGAAAGCATACAGGTTGAAGGGCAAAGTCATCTTCATTGCCCCCTTCTGGCCTCAAGTCTGTTTCACCTTTCTTTAGTCTGATCTAATTTGCCCTATGACTCTCAACCCAGCTCCGGATATACTATCTCACCCATCAGGGCATATTTCACCTGGATCTCCAAGGACTGAAATTAAACTCATGGTTTCTTTAATTCCAGTGATGGCAAAACATTCCAGGTTTTCATCCCCGGTCCGAAAAATTTTGGTCTCCGCTCGCAAGTCCTCTACTAGGAAAATCTGCAAGAGCAAATGACAGGTTTTCATTATGGGCCCAGAAAGAACGGATCCTTTTACTGCTCCCATCTCAAAAGTTTTAGATTTTTTTGTCTTCCCTTTTTCAAAGTGGAGCCAGCTACTCAGTGGTGAAAGTCCAGCTTGCAACTATTTCCAATTTTCATATTGGAGAAAATTCATCATCTATGGCTTCATCTAAACTTTGAAAATATTCCTGAGTGGTACCTTCTTGCTTCATCCTCCAATCAAAGATCTCACTCCACAATGGGACCTGACCATGGTTTTAAAATCCCCAGTTTTTCCTCCCTTTGAACCTATGGCTAAGGTGTATTTGAAGTTTCTGTCCTGGAAGACACTTTTTCTGCTGGCTATCACCTCAGAAAGAAGGGTTTCTGAATTACAGGCCCTTTCCTTCAACCTCTCCCTTATCTCATCTTCCACAGAGATAGGACTACCCTACATACTAATACAGCCTTTTTATCCAAAGCGGCTACGGAAAATAAAATTAATCAGTTATCAATCTTCCTGTTTCCCTTCCCAGCTCTCAAAAGAAGAGTGTACACTCCATCTTCTGGATATTCATAGGCAGTTATGTTTTTATTTGGACAGAACCAAGTCTTGTAGAAAATCAGAACTGTTTGTATCTTTTTCTGAGGTAA
The DNA here is from genome assembly GCF_019279795.1 of Protopterus annectens. Lineage (NCBI taxonomy): Eukaryota > Metazoa > Chordata > Ceratodontiformes > Protopteridae > Protopterus > Protopterus annectens. Next base: position 13,936,819 of record NC_056737.1, read on the forward strand.
GAAAAGGGCTAGCAGTCACTAAAACTACCCTTGCCGAATGGTTGAGAGATCTTTTGTGTACTCTTCTGAGAACATACTATTACCAGGCAAAGTCAAGGTGTGTTCTACAAGGTCTATGGTAACCTCTCAGGCCTTTTGGTCTAGAGTGTCTATTGATGATATTTGTGCAGCTGCAAATTCTCATACCTTTGTTACACATTCTAAGTTGGACATTACCTCCAGGAATAGAACTGCCTTTGGCTCTGCATTGCTCAGTAATATCCTTCCATGAGGGCCGTCCTATGGTTATTGTAGTTGGAAACTCTGTCCCACAAGTTGAGGAAGAATGTCAGTGACAACATCTGATAAAGAAGTTGCTTTCTTGCCATAACATTCCATCTATATTGTCACTGCATTCTTCCTCAACCTCCTTCCCACTTTCCATGACTGAGAGATCTGTTGGATTAATTTCTTGGAACCATAGATGTTCATCGTGTTTCACTGTTGCAGTCATGATTGTAGGGTTCTCCCCTGCCGGCAGGCAGCCCTCGGTCGGCCAGAATTCCAAAGTCTGGGTCCGGCGTCGGCTGTTCAACCATACTCCCTGACGTCAGAGCACCAGGAGTACAAAGCTGATAGCTGACGCCATCTTCTCCAGTCTTTCTTGCCGTGCGGTGATAGCCGTTCGCAAGTGCCGGTCGGCTGACTCCTGACAAATTTTTTTGATATACTTCGGTCGGAAGACTTTCTTCTCCACTCAAAGCTAAGTACCCCGTTGGGGAAACTTTTTTCTTGCTCCACTCCGATGTCAGAAAAAGTTAATTGTATTTCATGTGGGAAGCAAATACCTCATAAGGATTTTCATTCTTACTGTATTCCTTGCTTAGGCCCTGACCACGACGTAGCTAGTTGTCGGTTTTGTGCTAGATTCAATCAACGTACAATTAAGCGAAGGTACGATTTTGCTTTTCATTACTTCGGTAGGCGCTTTAACTGCAAAATGTCGGATACGGTCTCGGCTACTGGAGTTCACAAACGTCGCAAGGATAAAGACAGGCCTCCGAGGTCCAAATCTGATGATAGCGCACAAGCGGAGCCAGCTTCAGGTTCGGCCGTCGTCAGTGAGGTGCTTTTGCAGCCCCTGTCGTCTGCCATTTCAGAACCGACGGCTGAAACGGACTCTCATGAGGAGCCAACCAGGCCTTTAAATATTTCTGTTGCAGGACCTTCGGACAATGCTCCTTCGGATGGGTCCGGAGCCGCTGTGCAGGTACCGGCTTCCGAAGGGATTTTCAGGCCTACTCGGCTACTAGTAAAGGCAAAGACAAAGGCAAAGACTCCTAAATCAAAGACTACAACACAGGCCTCTTCTGAACCGGCTCCCAAGTCACAGAAACAGTTATTCAAGATGGTGGAGGATTTACTTACTATGATTAGGGGTTCACATCCCCCTCAAGATAAAAGGCCAAGGCAGGATGTTTATTATGATTCCTCTGATCAAGCTTCTGTTTCCTCAGTTTCTTCTTCTGATCAGGAATATTCTTTCCCTCCTTATGAGGATTCTGATGCTAAAGAATCCATTCCTTCAGCTTCTCCCCCTGAGGATTTCTCTTTTGGGGAAACTCTGCATGAAATGAGGGAACATTTCCACTGGAAAGGACAGGAGTATTCGGAATCCAAGAAAAGACTGAGGGATTTTCTTCTTCTTCCCCAACATAGACCCCTGGCTATTCCTCCTGTTTTGGATATTGTGGATGATGCCTTTTCGGAGGCTAACTTAACCCCTGACTCTTTTCCTCCTGCTCCTGTTAAGCCTGATAGATATTACAGGGTTCCTGATTCCCATCGGTTTTTATACAAGAATCCTTCTGCTGACCCTGAAACCATTTCTCAGGGTCCTAAGGGAGTTAAGGCCGCTTCTGCCAAAATTCCCATTCCTACTGAAAAGGATTCTCGATCCTTAGAAAGATGGGGCAAAAAGGTGTACACTTCTGCTACTTTGTCCATTAGGACTTTAAACTGTCAGTTTCATATGCTAAAATACCAGCAATTTCTCTTGTCTGTCTTAAAACAAAAGCTTCCTTCCATTTCTGCCTGTGCAGATGACAAGGAATTACATGACTTATTGCATGCCACTGAACAGGTTGGGAAGCATGGTTTACAGTGTGGATTTGATGCCTTGGAGGCTTCTTGTAGGGCTGCGGCCTCTGGCACAGTCATTAGAAGGCATGCATGGCTAAAGGAACAAAATTTGCCTGAACAAGTAAAGGCTAACTTATTGGATGCTCCTGTTCAGCATAATGTTTTGTTTGGATCAAAAGCTGAAGAGGAGATTAAAAAGATGGAGGATAAGGCAAAATCCATGCAAACAGTTAAAGATTTCTTACAAGTACAGCCACCTAGATTTAGCAGGAATTCGCCTTCAAAATAATTGGTCCTTTCCCACTTCAGACAGGCCTCAGAGGGGTAGATATAGACGCTCCAGAGGGAGGCCTCAAACACAAGCTGCTTATAGACCAAGACAGTGGACTGCTTCCACCCCTAGGGGAGGAGAGGACAGGTCACAAACTCAAAGGAAACAAACTCAATGACTCCCTCTGTTGGGCTACAGGAACTTCTTGCCTGGAAGCCCCTCTCGGAGGAAAACTCTCGCTTTTTTATCAAAATTGGACTCAACCCAAGACAAGTGGGTTTTGGATGTGGTTTTAAGAGGTTACAAATTCCATTTTCATACCTTGCCAAGGCCAAGCAGATGGCCAGACCTTCCAAAACATCAGTGGACGGAGGCCTTAAACCAGGTGGAAGCTCTTTTGGCTATGAATGCCATAGAACTGGTTCCTCTTTCAGAGATGGGAAAAGGTTTTTACTCAAGGCTCTTTCTAGTCCCAAGGAAGCAAAACTCATGGAGACCCATTCTGGATCTGTCTGTCTTGAACACCTTCCTAGAGATTCCAAAATTCAAGATGCTTACTCTACAGCAACTACTTCCAATGCTGTCCAAAGATGCATGGATGGTAACTTTGGACTTAAAGGAGGCATATTTACACATTCCCATCAGGCAGGATCGCAGAAAATACCTCGGGTTCAAGGCCGGATCGAGGCACTTTCAATTCTCTGTGCTGCCCTTTGGATTGTCTACTGCGCCTAGGGTCTTCACCAGATGCCTGGCTCCAGTAGTAGCTTACTGCAGACTCAAGGGAATTCAAATTTACCCTTATCTGGACGATTGTCTAATTCAGACAGACAGCAAGGATGTCTTACTCCAGCATCTAGAATTTGTACAGAACCTCCTCAAGTTCCTGGGATTCTCTGTAAACATAAAAAAGTCAAATTTGACACCATCACAACAGATAACTTTTCTGGGTGCACTTCTAAACACTACAACCCAGATGTCATTTCTGACATCTGAAAAACAATTACAGCTGGCTTCAACTTTCAGAACCTTGGCAACTCTAACTCAACTATCTACAAGGAAATTCCTGCAGGCTTTGGGTTACATGGCCTCCTGCATCCTTCTCGTACCATATGCAAGACTACACATGAGGAAAATACAGTGGTACCTAAGAAGTGTTTGGTCTCAGCATTGCCACAGTTTAGACAAACTGATCTCCGTCCTTCCTTGCCTTCAAAAAGAATTTCTTTGGTGGTCCAGAGCATGTGTTCTAAACAAAGGGAAACCCTTCCGTCTGCCTCTTGCCACTCAGATTCTAACCACAGATGCCTCGGATTATGCTTGGGGAGCCCATTTTCAGGGCAATTGTCTGCAGGGCCTTTGGACAAAGGATCAGAAGCACCTGCATATCAACTTAAAGGAAATGTTAGCCATTCAGAAAGCTCTATTGGCCTTCAGGAATCTTTTACAACCAGGACAACTGCTAATACGGACAGACAACACCACAGTTATGTGGTACATAAACAAGCAAGGGGGATCTCATTCCTACCCCCTTTGCAGACTAGCCATGGATCTATGGAACACAGCTCTAGCTTGCAATCTGGATCTTCAAGCTCAGTTTCTACCAGGGAAACAAAACTTCCTGGCAGACAGTCTGAGCAGAAACCTTTCGGATCCACACGAGTGGATGCTGGATACCAAAATATTAAAGATGATAACAGCAGTATGGGGATGTCCTCACATAGACCTCTTTGCATCCCATCTCAATCATCGACTACAGAATTTTTGCACCAGGACTTTCCACAGAGAAGCTTGGAAAGTGGATGCCCTGTCATTCAGTTGGAGGAACCTCTCGGGATATGCCTTTCCGCCTCTTCCTCTTCTTCCACGGGTTTTATTGAAGATAAAACAGGAAAGCCCAAGATGATCTTGCTGGCTCCAAATTGGCCTCGGCAGTTTTGGTATCCAACTCTAAAAAACCTATGCCTGGAGCCCCCTTGGGTTTTACCTCAGTCTCCGAACCTTCTGTCCCAACATCAGGGTCAGGTTCTACACTCTCATGTCAGAACTCTCAGCCTGGCGGCCGGTTAATCCAGGGCCTTTGATTTCTTCTTTACTACCCAAGCAGGTTATGGATGTCATTTTAGTAGCCAGACGTCCTAGCACTAGAAAATCTTATGCAGGAAAATGGAAAAGATTTTGTTCCTGGATGCAGGCTCAGGATTCTGATCCTCTTCTTCCTAACATTACTTTAATTTTACTTTACTTGACAGATCTCTTACATAAGGGTCTTTCTTTCTCTGCCATTAAGATACATGCCTCTGCTATTTCTGCTGATTTATAATACAGACCCTCCCATCTTTTCCCACCAGCTGATGAGACAGTTTCTCAGAGGAGCTAAGAACTTAAGACCTCCTAGGTCTCCTCCCATTCCTGCTTGGGATCTCAGCTATGTTTTGGAAAAACTAACCTTGCCTCCTTTTGAGCCTGCTGCCTCTTCTGACATCAGGTTTTTATCTTGGAAGACAGCTATCCTGTTAGCCCTAACCTCTGCCAGGAGAGTTTCAGAGTTACAAGCTCTTATGGCTGTGGAGCCTTATATTTTTCATCAAGACAGGGTATCTTTGAGGACTAATCCTACCTTCATGCCTAAGGTGGTTTCCAAAGTGGCTTTAAATCAAACTATCCACTTGCCAACCTTTTTCCCCACTCCTCAAAATAAAGGGGGAAGGATCTTACATTCCTTGGATGTACACAGACAACTACGTTTTTACCTGAACAGAACCAAGGACATCAGAAAATCAGAACAATTGTTTGTTTCTTATGCTTCAAGTTCGCAAGGTAAAGCCATTTCAAAACAGACCATTTCTAAATGGATTGCTCATGGAATCAGATTTTGTTATTCTAACCATGGAAAGCAAATCCCAGGGAGTATACGGACTCATTCCACCAGAGCTGCTGCCACTTCTGCAGGCTTCCTCAGGGGAGTTCCTACCAAGGACATTTTGGAAGCTGCAACTTGGAGTTCAGTGCATACTTTTTCTAAGCACTACAATCTACCTCTCTACTCTAAGTCTAGGGCAGGCTTTTCCTCTGCAGTCTTGCAGGGCCTTTTAGCCACCCCTTCCTCTTTATGACCACCTCCCTTTCTTTCAGCTTTGGGATTCTACCCTATAGTCATGACTGCAACAGTGAAACACGATGAACATAGTACAGTTGTGTACACCTACCATAAATGTAGATGTTCGAGTTTCTTCACTGTTGCAGTCTGGGTTTCCCTCCCTCCTGTCCCCTCTTATTTTTACTTTTGTGTATTTCCTTTTTTCACCATTCTTCTGAGGTGTATTTGCAAAGGTTATGGGACCTTTTTCATTTTGGGACTCCTGACATCTGGGGCAAGAAAAACTGGAGAAGATGGCGTCGGCTGTCAACTTTGTACTCCTGACGCTCTGATGTCAGGGAGTATGGTTGAACAGCCGACGCCGGACCCAGACTTTGGAATTCTGGCCGACCGAGGGCTGTCTGCCGGCAGGGGAGAACCCTACAGTCATGACTGCAACAGAGAAGACACTCGAACATCTACATTTATGGTAGGTGTACACAACTGTACTTTCCTGGCTGAGATCCTCCTCCTCCTGTGGCTTGATCTTGTACTTAAGGGCATCAGTATTGTTCACTTTTGTTCTATAGTGTTGCTTCTGTGAATATAGGTTTGCAGCAAACCCGATCTGAGGTAGATTGGGGGAATGAGGCATTATGGGTAGGATGAGAAGAACTCTAGCTTTGATCTCTCAGCTTGAAAAGTGGCTGAGTTGGATCCAAGACCCCACAGGTTGAGGAAGAATGCAGTGACAACACAGAATGGAATGTTATGGTAAGAACATAACTTATTTTTTTCTTGTATGTTACTTTGTTGCATTGCCTATCATAGCAATAAAAAGGGGGATGTAGAGGTTAATCAGGGAGTAAGAGGCTTCATTCATGACTTTTCCAGTCTTGAAGCAAATGAACAGGTTACATTCCACTCCAAACCTCCATGACATCAGCCTATTCTTTCAGTATGTCAAGCTTCAGGATGCCATCCTACGTGCATTTAGACTACTGCTGCCCAAGAGGGCTGTGACAGTGCTGCTGGACATGATGGATGCATTTAAACAAATGGGGTTTACACAGGAGGGACTTCAGTTTGCGGAGTGTGGGCATTACTACCAAATGAAAGTGTTTCATTTAGTATTTTCTTAAGTCACAGACTTCACCAAGGTGTAGACCTTGGTGGCTAAAATGTTTTGGGAGAAGGGTATCTTCATGTTCCCATATTTGAAATAGTGCCTTCTTGTTTTGTCCACAGATTACGTGCAGGTTGTCTCTATGATTTGCCATAATTTAGAAGTCCTTCCTTAGGGTATTAGGCACACTGCCATTCTTTGGCCTCTTGGATGAAAATGCACTCCATTGTCCTGGCTTGAACTTTGCTTACACCTCTTGGGCATTAATTCCGTCATAGTTTTCATGGTGCTCTTTGCACGCCTGATGATGTCGGTGCTGTTAAACTACTGACACTTCAAAGTGCATTATGTGCTACCGTGCACACACTTGTGCTTTTTGTGTCAGACTGGTATTACTTCATCTAGAATGCTGGACATATTCTCATGTTGCAGCATTCATAACAGTAGGGAGGTCGCTGCCTGCAGCACCTGGCCATCTGGCCAGTATACCAAATCTTTGTATAAGGGGGTATGTGCATGTCAGAGCCACAAAACGATGGCTATATATGTGACGTCTGCACATATCCAACTCGGAACTTCTCTGCTGCAGTGATGTACAGGCCTCTGATCACCAGCTTTTGGAATCCAGTTGTTTGATTGCATTCAGCTGTCTGCATTTCAGATAAGTACTCTTTTGGGATTTTTGATTATACCTTTTTTGTTACATTCCAGATGTACATGTCCACTAGGAAGGGAAAGTGTGCTTGTGGAAGACAAATGCCAGACAAGGACATGCACGACAAGTGTTTTATTTTGCTTGGGGGAAGGCCATGACTACAAGTCTTGTGACCTCTGCTAGCTCTTTGTATACAAAACCTTGCAAAGTCGTCTGGCCACTGCTAAATTATGTTTAGAACGTCAACCATGGTGGAAGCCGGATCAGCAGAAACCCAGGTTATGTCTGCTGAGGTTATTCGGTCATCAGGCCCTGATGGTGAGGGGCAGCCACAGCTCATGGCGTCTGAGGGGCCTACTGCTGCCTTACCATCCATGCCGACATCAGCTCCCAGACTGACTAGATGTTCTTCATTCCACATTGCTGCAGTCCTAACCATTGGGTAGTCCGCTGTCCAGTCGGCCCGAATACCAAAGTATATGGCTGACGTCGGTCAAGGCGCATTAGACTGATGTCAGGACGTCAGGGTACTAATGCGCATGACCGACGTCATATCCTCAGTCTTTTTTGCCGCATGGTCCGATGCAGAAGCAGTTTTGCGAGTGCAGGTTGGCGTTCTGAAATTTTCTGAAGTCGGAGTTTCAGACCGAATCAAAGTTGGCTAAGTACCCCGTTGGGAACATTTTGGTTTTTTCTTGCCTCAGTATTTAACCGGATGTCAGAAAAAGTGAATAACTGTATTTCTTGTGGGAAACAGATACCTCATAGGGATTACCATACTTTGTGTATACCTTGTTTAGGGCCTGAGCACGACGTTGTTGCATGCCGCTCTTGTGCTAGATTTAACAAACGCACTATTAAAAGAAGGTTAGACTGTGCCAGGTTAGTGTTTGGGAAGCGTTGTAATTATAAAATGCCGTCGGATGCTCCGACGCCCGCTTCGTCCAAAAAGCGCAAGGACAAAGCTGCAAAGCCTAGAGTTGAAGAACCGGCAGTCCCGGACGTCGGTTCTTTAGCAGGCTCAGTGGAGCCAGAGGTTTTGCCAGGAGTTTCTTTGGAGTCTCAGGCAGAGACTTTACTGTTACAGGATGTGCCCTCTCAGGAGGTAGGCCAGGCTGAGGGGGCTTCTCAGGTAGCTGTTCTTCCCTCTCTTCCTAAGGTGGTTAGAGCCTCTGCTTCTGTTTCCAAGACTTCTTTGAGAGGTAGGCCAAGTTTGGCTTCAGTGGGGGCTTCTCCTACCACTTCAGGTTCTGTGCCCAAGAAACATATGCTTAAAATGGCAGAGGATTTGATTACTATGATTAGAGGTTCTATGCCCCCTCCTGATAAGAGGCCTAGGGTGGAGCCTGAGTTTGAGAGTTTTGAACAGTGTTCAGAGGCTTCTGAGTCTTCGGCTGAAGACTTGCAGGAGTATCCTCCTTATTCTGATTCTGATGTGGATGATTCCACTCCTTCAGCTTCTCCTCCTGAGGATTTTTCTTTTTCAGAGACTCTGCATTCCATGAGGGAGCATTTTAAATGGGAAGGCCAAGATTTCTCTGATTCCAGGAAGAGGCTTAGGGAATTCTTGTTTTTACCCCAGCATAGGCCCTTAGCTATACCTCCTGTGTTGAATGTGGTGGAAGATGTTTTTGCAGAGGCTTCCCTGAACCCTGATTCTTTGCCTCCTGCCCCTGTTAAGCCTGATAGGTACTATAGGGTGCCTGAAGCTCATAAGTATCTTTTTAAGAGTCCTAGGGCAGACCCGGAAACTGTTTCTCAGGGGCCTAAAGGTGTTAAGGCCTCTGTTGTTAAAAATCCTGTTCCTCCTGATAAAGAGGCAAGGGCTTTGGATAGATGGGGAAAGAAAGTGTATACTTCTTCCACTTTAGCCATGAGGGCGTTGAATTGTCAGTTTCACATGCTAAAATATCAAAATTATCTCCTTTCACAATTGAAATCTAAGGTGGATGCTCTGGCGGAAGGTATTGAGTGTAAAGAGATGCAGGATTTAGTTCATGTGGCTGAACAAGTGGGTAAGCATTCTTTGCAATGTGGTTTTGATGCTGTGCAGGCCTCCTCGAGGGTGGCTGCCACTGGTTCTGTTCTTCGCAGGCACGCCTGGTTGAGGGATCAGAATTTAGCTGAGCATGTTAAGACAAGGATTTTGGATGCTCCTTTGCAGTCTGATGTGTTGTTTGGTTCGCCTGTGGAAGCAGTTTTAAAGAAAATGGAGGACAAGGCTAAGTCTATGCAGACTGTTAAAGATTTTTTGCAGGTGCAACCTCCGAAGTTTAGCAGAAATTGGCCTACTAAGGGATGGACATATCCTGCTTATGATTCCCAGTCTAGGGGTAGGTCTAGACGTGGTAGGGGCAGAGCTCAAGGTTCTTTTAGGCCTAGAACAGGGAGTTCTGCTCAGACTTCTGGTGAGGGCAGGGGTCAGTCCTTTCGTAAGCAGACCCAATGACCTGCCTTTTCAGCTGCCAGTAAATTCTCGTCTGGCAGCTCCTTTGGGAGGAAGACTGTCTCTTTTCAAAGAAAATTGGGATTTAATTACTCAAGACAGATGGGTTTTGGATATCATTCACCACGGTTACAGGTTTTATTTCCATACCTTGCCCCCTTTCAATGGCATGCCAGACGTTCCTCCTCCACAAAGGAAAGAGGCTCACAAGCAAATTTCTCTGTTACTCCAAATGGGGGCCATTCAGCCAGTCCCTGTACCAGAAAGAGGCCTAGGATTTTATTCTCGCCTGTTCCTAGTACCAAAGAAGGGGAACACGTGGAGACCAATTTTGGATTTATCTATCCTCAACACTTATCTGGACATTCCCAAGTTCAAAATGTTGACGTTACAACAGCTTTTACCTCTGCTGGGCAAAGATCACTGGATGGTAACTTTAGATCTCAAGGAAGCTTACCTTCATGTGCCTATAAGACTAAGTTGCAGAAAGTATCTGCGTTTTCGAGCTGGAAATTCTCATTATCAGTTCTCTGCATTGCCCTTTGGCTTATCCACTGCGCCCAGAGTATTCACAAAGGTTCTGGCTCCAGTGATAGCTTACTTCAGGCTAAAAGGAATTCAAATCTATCCTTACTTAGACGACTGCCTGATTCTGGCTCAAGAAAAGGAAGACCTTCTACAGCATTTGGAATATGTCATAGCAGTGCTAAGATGCCTAGGGTATTCTGTGAACGAAATAAAGTCCAGTCTAGTACCCTCTCAAGACATGTGCTTTCTGGGTGTGAGACTGAATACAGCAGCCCAGATGGCCTTTTTAACCCCGGACAAACAAAAGAATCTTTCCAGTTACTTCCATCAACTATCTCTTCAGTCCGGGCTGACTGCAAGGACAGTCCTTCAAGCCTTAGGGTTCATGGCATCTTGTATTCTGGTGCTTCCCAATGCCAAACTGCATATGAGGAAGCTACAATGGTATCTCAAAAATGTATGGACACAGCACTGCCAGGATTTGGACACTGTCATTCAAATAATACCTTGCATTCAAAAAGAATTTTTGTGGTGGGCTCAGGAATGTCACCTAAACAAGGGACTCTCTGTGACCCGGCCAGAGGCGAGTCAGATTTTAACGACAGATGCCTCAGACATTGCTTGGGGAGCTCATCTAAATGGAAAGTGGATACAAGACAAGTGGCCTGCCAGACTACAGCATCTACATATCAACATGAAGGAGATGTTAGCAGTCCAGTTTGCGTTAATGGCTTTCAAGGAGTTACTTCTTCCAGGGCAGGTGTTGATTCTAACAGACAACACAACTGTCATGTGGTACATCAACAAACAAGGGGGAACACATTCTTATCCTCTATGCAGGCAAGCAATGATTTTATGGGAGACTGCGCTCAGCTTGCAACTAACTCTTCAGCCAAGGTTTCTGCCGGCTCCACAGAACTCCTTAGCAGATGTGTTAAGCAGACAAATCATGGATCCCCACGAGTGGAAACTGGATCTTCATGTATTTCAGAAATTGACAGTGTCATGGGGAACTCCAGACATAGATCTGTTCGCTTCTCCATTAAACCACCAGCTGCCAAAGTTTTGCACAAAGGGGTTTCATCACACAGCTTGGAAAGTGGATGCTCTTTCTTTCAGTTGGAACAATCTTCATGTGTATGCCTTTCCACCTCTGCCTCTTCTTCCAAAGGTACTCCTAAAGGTCAGACAAGACAAGCCAAGGATGATTTTAATAGCTCCAGATTGGCCTCGGCAACACTGGTACCCACTACTAAGGAGTCTGGTACGGAAGCCTCCATGGCCTTTACCTTTGATTCCACACCTGTTATCTCAGAAGGACGGTCACCTGCTCAATGTCAAGCTTCACTCTCTTCATCTAACAGCCTGGCATATTCTGTTTTGAAACACAGCAGGTCTCAACTTCCTCAACAAGTTTTAAATGTGATTATGGAAGCCAGGAGACCTAGTACAAGGAAAGTGTACGCAGAAAAATGGAAGAGATTTTTATTTTGGAGTGCAGCAAAGAATTTGGAGATTTCTGAGCCTAATTTGAGTGTGGCTCTTCAATATCTTACTGAGTTATTGGACAAAGGTTTGTCTTTCTCTTCCATTAAGATTCATGCTGCAGCAATTTCAGCTCACTATGATTGTGACCCACCTTTGTTTTCGCATCCTTTGTTCAAGCAGTTTCTTAGAGGGGCAAAGAATATAAGACCCCACGTGAGCTCCTACTCCTGCTTGGGATCTCAATTTTGTGTTGGAGAAACTTACTCTACAACCTTTTGAGCCTGCGGCTACTGCTGAATTGAAATACTTGTCATGGAAGACTGTTTTTTTGTTGGCTATTACTTCTGCAAGAAGGGTTTCTGAATTGCAGGCCCTTATGGCAGTAGAGCCCTTTTTGATTTTCCATAAGGATAGGGTATCATTACGTACTAATCCTTCCTTTATGCCTAAGGTGGTTTCTAGTGTGGCTTTAAACCAAACTATTCATTTGCCTACTTTCTATGCAGATCCCCAAAATAAGGGGGAAAAGATTTTGCACACTTTAGATGTACATAGGCAGTTGCGTTATTATTTAAGCAGGACTAAGGATTTCAGGCAGTCTCAGCAGTTGTTTGTTTCTTTTGCTTTGAGTTCTCAGGGCAAGCCTGTGTCTAAGCAAACTATTTCAAAGTGGATTGGGTTTTGCATCTCATTTTGTTATTCCCATCATGGCAAGGAGATTCCAGCTGGGATTAGGCCTCATTCCACTAGGGCTACTGCCACTTCAACAGCATTTCTAAGGGGTGGCAACTAAGGATATTTTGGAGGCAGCTACTTGGAGTTCAGTGCATACTTTCTCTAAGCATTACCACCTTCCTCTCTACTCTAAATCTAGGGCTGGTTTTGCCACAGCTATTTTGCAAGGCATGTTGACAGCTCCTGCTTCCTTATGATTTGCCAGCCTCCCTTACCTCTGCTTTGGGATTCTACCCAATGGTTAGGACTGCAGCAATGTGGAATGAAGAACATAGTACAGTTTTGTACCTACCATAAATGTAGATGTTCGAGGATCCACATTGCTGCAGTCCAATTTTCCCTCCCTCCTTCCCCTCTGTGTTTAGGGGTGGTGGTGTGGGTTACGCTATATTCTTGTAATTTTGTATATATTGTACATATGTTTGGTGCAGGGCTTTTTGGTGTTTTTGGTTTGAGCCTTGTCTTTTTAGGGTCTTCTGACATCTGGGGCAAGAAAAGACTGAGGATATGACGTCGGTCATGCGCATTAGTACCCTGACGTCCTGACATCAGTCTAATGCGCCTTGACCGACGTCAGCCATATACTTTGGTATTCGGGCCGACTGGACAGCGGACTACCCAATGGTTAGGACTGCAGCAATGTGGATCCTCGAACATCTACATTTATGGTAGGTACAAAACTGTACTTTCTCCTTCTCTAAAAAAAACAAACAAGAAAAACACAGAACTATAGAATCTGCACCTAGATGGGAAGCCTTTGAACAGAACTTGTTCAGAGCCTTCCAGGCCCTTCAGTCTCAGGTGCCCCAGCCAGTTTTACCCCTGTGCAGCCCTTGGAAGAGTCGGAGGAAGAACACTCTTCCTCAGATGAATCCCTGACTTACTGTTCCCAACTTGAGTCCCCCAAGGACTTTGCTCCCCCTGAAGAAGAGGACACTATTAACCCCGATTCTCCTGTGGAAGAATTTTCATTTGGAGACCCCATTACATTGAGAGAACATTTTAAATGGGAGGCGTCTGATGTGTCTGAGACAACAAAGAAGTATTTTGAACTCCTGCAGATGGACCAGCCTTCACTATCTGCAGTTCCTCCTTTGCTTCCAGCTTTCCTGGATGCCTTTCAGGCTGCATCTCAGACCCCAGACTCTCAGCCTCCAGCTTCTGAACAACCTGATAGATTTTACAAGGTCCCCCAACAGACACAATTCTTGTTCAAGAATCCTCCTGCAGACCCGGCGGTTATTGCTGTGTCAGCAGACAAATCCTACAGACAGTTACCCTCTACTACTTTGTTCCCTACAGATAAAGATAGCAAGTTCATGGACAAACGGGAAGAAAATCTGTATTACCACCACCCTGGCCATTAGAGCTATTAATTATCAAACTCACATGGCTAGATTTGTCCTAGATACCTTGTCAGAGGCTACTGCCCTAATGGTGTACTCCAAGAAGGCAGTGTATGCCGAGACGTCCGAGAGGAATACATTTTATTCGCTGGGTCCTAGTCTTTGCTCTTCGTTGTATCCGCTGCTGTTGCTGTGCTGTTTTTGCTACTGCCCTAATGTCTGATGTGCAAGATTCTCCTGCCAAGTCTCAGCTAACTGCCATGTTCTCTTCTGCCTCTCAGGTGACCAGGCATATTCTATAAAGTGCAGCTATGATGCTGTAGCAGCATCATCCAAGTCTGCAGCATCTGGTTCTGTCCTGAGAAGGTACTTCTGGCTGAGCCTCCAGCCTCTACCCTTTGAAGTTCAAGCCAAATTACTTGATGCTCCACTGGATAATAAGGCGTCTTTTTGTGGCACCGCTTCAGCTGAGCTCCTTAAATCTCTCCAAGAAAAGGGCAAAGAGCTGAAAAATTTGAAACATTTGCTCGTCTCACCCATTCCTTGATACCACAGGAAGTACCCATAAACGACCAGTTTTTTAAGCTAACCGTCCTCTCAATCTACTGCAGCCCAGTCTAAACGACTGAGACACTCTAGGAAGCAAACTGCTCCTAGATATCCTGCACCACTTCAACCCTTACTCCCTTATGGAGATGGCCTGACCCAGACAGAGCTCCTCCACTGTGACTCAAATCCCTTGCCTTCATCCACCCTCCTGTCCCTCCATCTAACCTTTTCTCTACCCTCCTGGTGGAAAATCACTTCAGAGACTTGGGTCCTTTCTATCAGTCATAACTGTTATTTTATGACTTTGTGTGCGGTTCCCTCCTTCCAGGGGACCCCTCAACCTCCTTCAAATCAGCTTCACCTTTTTCCTTGAATTCTGGATCAGCTCCTATCTCCGGGCACAAGAGAACATGTTTCTCAGGATCAGACAGCCAAGGGATTTTATACCAGAATGTTTTTGGTCCCAAGAATGGATGGTCCTTGGAGACCAATTCTGGATTTGTCTCTCCTCAATCTATATCTCAAGATGCCTACCTTCAAGATGCTCACCTTACAGACATCTCTTACCTCTTGTCCCTCACCAAGATTTTACTATAGCCCTGGATCTGAAGGGTGCTTACCTTCACATGCCCGTTCATCCCAATTACAGGAAATTCCTACGTTTCTTAGTCGTTTTTTTTACATTTTCAGTTTTTTGCATTGCCATTTGGGCTCTTTGCAACTCCAAGAGTATTCACAAAGTGTTTAGCCCCGGTTATCACCCATTACAGAATGCAGAGCATACAAAACTACACCTATCTAGACCTGTTAATTCTGCACCAGGAGTTCAACTCCCTATCCCATCAACTACACATGGTGTGCAACATCTTGCAGGACCTAGGTTTCACAGTGAATCGACAAAAATCCCAAATTACACCAACTCAAGACCTTGTTTTTCTTGGGGATGCCAAATAAGAACTAACATGTCAGCCTTCTTCCCCTGCCAGAGGGTGGAATCCTTCACCCACTACTTCAATCTCTACTTCCTCCCCCAGCCATCTCAGCCAGGGAATTCCTGAGGGTCCTGGGCCACATGGCCTCCTGAATTCCCATGCTTCCCTTGGACAGGCTGCATATGAGGAAATTCAAGTGGGTCTTGAAGAATTTGTGGAACCAACACATTCATCCTCTGGATGTTACACTCATCCTCTGGATATTACACTCCCTCTTCTCCCATACTTGAAAAAGGAACTGTTATGCTGGATTTCATACATCAACCTCAATTAGGGGGTACCCCTGCTGATCCCTCCTCCTACACAATATCTCTACATAGATGCATCAGGTCTAGGTTGGGGAGCCATTCTGGAAAATAACAGCCAGAGCAAAGTTCAGGGGGAGTGATCCACCCAGAGACCACATCAATATCAAAGAACTGAGGGCCTTTCTGTTGGCACTACAGGCATTCCAACAGATTCTCCTGCAAGGCTCCTTGAAGGTAATCACAGACAATATAACTGTCCTGTGGTATGTCAACAACCAGGGAGGGACAAGGTCCTATCCAGTCTGCACTCTGGCAATTCAAATTTGGTCCCTAGCGGCAAAACTACACATACACCTGCAAGCTGTATACATCCCTTCAGCAGAGAATGTGATGGCAGATACCTTCAGCAGAATCAGAGGACCTTCTCACAAATGGATGCTTCACAGGGAAGTGTTTTAGATCTTATTCACAGGTTGGGTATTCCGTGGGCAGATCGGTTTGCCTCCTCCCAGAACAGACAGATGCCTCTGTTTTACACGAGAACACCACATCCACAGGCTTGGAAGGTGGATGCCTTCTCTTTTTCATGGGCGGGGATTTTTCTTTATGCCTTCCCCTTCACACACTGATTCAAAAAGTCCTTCCAAAGAATCAGAGGGACAAACCAAAAATCCTGCTAGTGACCCTCTTTTAGCCAAGACCACATTAGTTTTCCCCTACAATTTCTATTAGCCAAGGGCAGTCACTACAGGTTACCTAACAGATTTGACCTACTCACACAAGGCAGGTGAATCCCTCATCCACCCTCAGGTGTTCAACCTCAAACTGACCTTATGGGTGATAGAATTTTGATCCCCTTTAAATACCTGTATTTAGAGGACAATACTCATTGTCGTGCAGGAGGCCAGGAAACCTAGTACCAGGAGACATTACTTATCTAAATGGAAAATATTCTCCAAGTGGTGTCTCAAGAACAAACGGAACCCATTTCTTGCCTATGGTCCTTTCTTATTTGTGTGAGCTGCTACATTCAGGACTGACTTACTCTTCTGTAAAAGTGCTTCTGTCACCCATTTCCGCATGACTTCCTTTGCTACCTCCTTTGGAATCCAGGTAAAGAAGTAAAACTCTTCTTAAAAGGAGTCCTCCATATCGGACCTCCTTGTAAGCCTATTCCCCCATCCTGGGATCTTAATTTTGTGCTAGAAAAACTCACATTACCTCCCTTTGAACCAGCTCATTCAGCATCTCTTAAACTTTGTACCTGGAAAGCAGTCTTGCTGGTGGCCCTTACCTCTGTCAGGATGGTCTCTGAAATCCAAGCCCTTATGTCCACTCCTCCTTACTTATCTTCCATGGAGATAGTCTCCCTCAGGACTAATCCTTCCTTCATGCCTAAGGTAGTTGAGCTCTCCTTGAATCAGACCATTAGTCTACCCATTTTTCCCTCAGTCTCAGAACTCCTCAGAAAAGACTTTGCATTCCCTGGATGTTCATAGACAACTGAAGTATTATCTGGACAAGACCAACCCCATTACAAAGTCTGACCAACTTTTTGTCTCCTTTCACCTTAGGGCCTTGGGGAAGGCGGCGTTGAAAAAGACAATTGCCTCATGGATTTCTAAGACAATATTTTGCTATTACTTTCATGGAAAAGAATTATACTGCGGTGGTGGTGCTGCGGTAGCGTTGTCGCCTCACAGTTAGACGTTGCCTGTTCGATTCTCAGAGCATCTTCTGTGTGGCGACATACGTGAATGGGTGTTCCTTCGTTGAAGGTTGTGGGTTAGGCCCGGCAAGCAAGTACGTAAAGATCTACTGCCAATCATTAGTGGACCAGAGTTTCCGCTGTGGCGACCCCTAACCCCTAAAAGCCGAAAGACACAAACTTTCATGGAAAAGAATTGAACTCCAGTGTTAGATCTCATTCTACTAGAGCAGCTGCCTCTTCGACAGCCTTTTTCAGGGGTGTTAACTACGCTTCCATCCTGGAAGGTAGCCACTTGGTCTTCTGTGCATACCTTAACCAAACATTACAAGCTAGACTTGATTTCTAGAGCCAGGGCTGGGTTTCCTAGGTCAGTTTTGCAGAGTCTCAACTGTCTCCCAACCTACCTCCCAGGCTCCTACCTAAAGCTTTGGTACTCTCCCTACTGTTATGAATACTGCAACATGAGAATAGAAGGACGTAGAATAGTTGTGCAAGAACGTAGCATAACCATAGATG
Organism: Protopterus annectens; assembly: GCF_019279795.1. Classification (NCBI taxonomy): domain Eukaryota; kingdom Metazoa; phylum Chordata; order Ceratodontiformes; family Protopteridae; genus Protopterus; species Protopterus annectens. The sequence goes on from NC_056737.1 coordinate 13,954,630, forward strand.
TCTGTCCTCTTCCATGTTGCAATATTCAATCCCCCCTTCAACCCCCCTTTTTCCCTATTCTTTTTGGGAGTTTTGGTTCTTTGCATTCCAAAAAAGAGTACAAGAGCTGCAACATAGCTCTGCAGGTTGAATACTTCCTTGACTGGTGGTATGTGTGGGTCTGGAAAGTCATCTCCTAGCTCCCAGGGGTACTACTGTATGCGGCAGTCATTTCTGAGTTTGGTACGTGCAGATGTCACATATATAGCTGACATTGTTTTATGGCTCTAACATGCAACATCATACATACCCCTTATCCAAGGACCTTGGTATAGTAGCCGCCAGATGTCTAGTGCTGCAGGCAGCGACCTCCCCACTGTTATGAATACTGCAACATGGAAGAGAAGGACATCTATGGCTATGGTAAGTTCTTACACAAATAGTTTTTCATGCAACTGAACACATCATCTATCTTAAACTGATACATTGTTAGTGGGCTATGGAGCCTTCCTCGGCTCTTGCAGAAAGCAGTATGTGACACTCCTGTATGAGGGGTCCCACATCAGGCAGCTGGAGCTCAATGCAGTGCTTTGGTCCTGAAGAGCTTGGAAAATAAGCTGCTACTGCTGAAGCCTATCCTTATCCTGTCAGACAGCCAGTCTGTTATGTGCAGGATCTAAACAAGCAAGAACACCAAGGTTATGCCCCTGCTTATGCAGGGAAGCATTGCAAATCTGGGTGCCCCATACTGCAGGTGCGTGAGCTTCTGCCTTCCTCAGAGGATGGATGAGCTAGTGGCAGTCAAGTCACTGCCGCACTGTTTGTCTAACTGTTAATTTGCTAACAAATCTAGGCCATTTGGGTCAGTGGTAGATCTTTATCCATGTATACTATGGAAGTGGAAAGCACTCTGGAGAGGGATTTTTATCACTCTGGAAGAACAAAATTCTTTCCCTCTTCTGCTGAGTGCACCAGGACAATGGAATACAGAAAGAGGCAAGATGCTTATCTTATAACACAGGAAGTTTCCATATGCCTCCTCCCGTTACTACTATAAGAATTGTGAATCTTCTGTACTGCTGCATTGTGTAAAACCCTAGCTTTCAGTTACTGATGTATGCTTATGAAGTAAGTACTTCTGCAGTGATAGTACCTCAGCTTTCAAGTAACTAGTATAAGCTTAGGAATTTTTATTGTTAATATACTGGTATTATTTTACTGTTCAAAGTCTTAAGCATCTGAAGTACTGCTGCACTGTGAATAAACATCTAATGTCTGCTCCATCTGCCTACAACCTGTGGACTTTGGATCTGTCTCTAATCTAACACTGGCCAATTCTAAAGACTTTAGCCTACTTGGCTCCACTCCCCTTACCCATAACTCCTCGCTCCTCCTCTGCCTCCCCAGATTGAGTTTGCCCCATGAAAGAAATCATTGAGAGAAACATAATTCTGAAAATGCAGCCTCCCAAAACTGGATTATGACAACCATGGAAAATGTCCAGCTCCAGAAAGTCAGAGCAAATGACATCCAATGTCCAGTCATCTCAGGAGGAGACCGTGTAACTGTAGATTAGTTGTATCCTTACGAACTATAGCTTCATTTGTAGATTATTGGTATTGATGACTTAAAACTGTTATAAATACAACCAGTTCTTTGGAAAGCAGACAGACTAGGGCGACCTGTACTGCATATAATTGACTGTATGACAGTAGGGAAAACAAAATGCGAGGCACTTTTTCACTCATGCAAAAAGAGAAATTACAAAGTCAAATCTCTCTCTCACTCACTCACTCGCTCGCTCTCTCTCTCTCGCTCTCACGATACAGAGATTACATCAGGTTCCCTTGTAATAGAAATGGTTGTTGAAAATCATAAACAAAATCACCCAAGTCACATTTACTTAGACGAAAATGAAAATCTGGAAAGTGTTCATTTAGGACTCACAGGAGTCAACTGCTAGACTTTGAGACCTCCATCAGCAATGTTACTGTTGAAGACAAATGTATCCACCAGGTAAATGAAGGTGCTGACTTATTGTTAAATAACTCAGTCTCTACAAATTATCCACAAGTTTTATGTTATTTTACTGCCCAGGGAACCCAACAACAGTCAAAGAAATTTTAGCCCAGTTAAAGCTGTGAAGGCATCTTAACAATATAAGAAGAAAAGGGGGTGGGGCATTAGGTGGAACTTCCTTAGTGAGATGCTATGAGGTCAGTTACATGCATTTCCCACCTTTCCTGTAACTAGTCTAGTCCAGATACAGGTTTGCTGTATCCAGGACTGTACGTAAGCTTCAGAGCCCCCCCCCCAAGCCTTTCTGTGTTGGAGGGAAACCTACCTTATCAGTGGGAGGGGAGCCCCCCCAAGCCTTTCTGTGTTGGAGGGAAGCCTTCTAGCTTATCCAGTGGGAGTGGTAAGCACTTGGTAGCCTATCTACCACAAGAGGAGTGGTTTCTGGCCCAGAAAATTGTAGTTTATTGGCTGTTCAGACAGTTTTTCAATCTCTTTCAACTTTCTGGTTTAAAAGCCTGTGTTTGCACTTGTTTCCCACCTTTTCTGTAACTGGTCTAGTCCAGATACAGATTTGCTGTATCCAGGACTGTTTGTAAGCTTCTGAGTGGTGCCAAAAAGTCTGCTCTTCAATTATCCCTTAGATCTGCTAGCTCTCTTCTGTCCTGCACTTTTACTAGCTTATTAGTCTAGCACTTTACCAGACTTCTTGTAGCACACAAACGTGCTACCAGCACTAAATGTTCTACAAGGAAACCGCTCCAGTACTTATTAATGCCCACCCCTCCAGGCATGTCTAAAGGTTAGTTCCCTGTGCTTACTTCTGTTGACCTGGTGAACTTGGGCATCCAGAGGCAGTGTAGCGACTGCCTCATGTACAACTGAGAACCCTCTCCTCTTACCTCCCAATACTCAGAGAGATGCACTTGTATATCCAAATTGGAATCCACGCACTCTCCAGCCAATACCGGAATAGCTGGCCAAGAGGAGAAGGTCAACACTTGCACCACACCACATGGAACACACAACCCCCCAGAACACACACCAGCACTGCCTTCACATAAAACCATAAACCACACACCCACCTTTGCAGAGGCTGTCAATACAAATCTACCCAAACAGCAGAGACCTCCAAGGCAGAAACTCACTCGCCCACCACAGCACAATATTCATGAGAGAGACAGCTCTCCTAAACAGTGTGCCACTTAACCAAAGCCCCTGAGGCAAAACAGCATTCTCAACACACTAGTCATAGTTGACTTCGAAAGTGAAGCACACTGATGTCCCACTCACTAGGTTGAATAAGGAGAAAGTAACAGTCTGCTGCCTGTCGGGTGCCAGGATCCGCCACATAATGCATGCACTCAGATCCCTAAACAACAGGTACAAATGACTCTCATTGTACATGTGGGTGTGAATGACCTGAGGCGTACCTCCCTGGACTACATGAAAAGAGACATGGAGGAGCCCTTTCAATATGTAGCCCAGGCGGGTATGACCCTAGCCCTGAGCAGCCTCCTATCACCCAGAATGATACCACAGGACAAGCAGAAAATTATTGATTTCAACAATTAGCTTAGTTTCTGGAGTCGTTCTAAGGGGATCCATTATCTTGTCTGCCTGGGACGACATGATTGAAGGACCTCGATGCTATGCCAGAGATGGCCTGCACACTGTCACCCCTGGGCTTCCGGATACTGGCCAAGGCCCTTGCCACACCTATAGTGCCTTTTTTAGGCAGTGTTCCAAAGACCAGATTACCACTGTAACAGCTACAAACAAATGCAATCTGTGAGGGTCATGCTGCTCAGTTAGAAGTCTAAATCTCAAAATGCAGTCGCTCAAAGCACTCCTTAAAATGGAGAACATCAACATTTGTGCTGTAACAGAGACCTGGTTCAAAGCAGCAGAAAGGACCCCTGCACTACCAGGTTATAACTCATTCCACACTTTTCTGCCCCAGAACTTGGACCAAAGCTCCAAAGGCGGTGGTGTTTCTATATTCATAAAGGATGCGCACACCTCCAGACTGGTAGCCCAACATAACATGTCCGAGATAATTCAGGTACAGCTAAGACAGAGATTCAGGTCGTAGCCTGCTATAGGTCCCCAGCCATGTCCCAAGGCTCGCACTCCATGTTCCTAAGCACCCTGGAGAATATTAGGGTCCAACCTAACACTCTCATACGGGGCAACTTCAACTACCACAACATTAACTGGGAAAACTACTTGTGTACCAATACACTTGCCCAACGTTTCCTGGAATTCATTAATTCCAGTGCCCTGGGCCAGCTCGTTCTTGCCCCCATTAGAGGTAACAACATTCTTGACATGGTCATTGCTAACATGGGTGACAGTTGCTCTACACCAGTAGTCAACTCTTCCTTAGTTAGATCTGACCACAAACTAATCACCTTGGAAATCCACACACAGACACACACACAGACACACACACACAGACACACACACACAGACACACACACACAGACACACACACACACAGACACACACACACACACACACACACACACACACACAGACACACACACACACACAGACACACACACACACACACAGACACACACACACACACACACACACACAGACACACACACACACACAGACACACACACACACAGACACACACACACACAGACACACAGACACACACACACAGACACAGACACACACACACACACACACACACAGACAACCACCATGAAAAACTTCTCCAAAGCTAACTTTGGGCTTCTGAAAACAGAGGTGATTAATTTTACGGCACCCATGCAATTGGAAAAGTTGCACGACAGCTGAATCCTACACCGATGCACTGTACGACCGCGTACACACATCCATGGATCTCGCCATACCCAATAGAACCAAGATGCTCTCCTCCAAAAAAAGGAAGACAATCTGGTGGTCCCCTGCCATAAACAAACTCTACAACAGGAGGAGGACACTGATGCAGAATAAAGTGAAGTCCTAAGACTGGAAAAACTCCCTTATCAGCCTCAACAAAAAGTTGAGATCCCTCATCAAATCCCTTTAAAGCTAGCTATGACAACAGACTTGCAGCAGAAAGTAAAGACAACCACAAGGCCTTCTATAGTTATGTAAATAATCTCCATGGCAATACCCAGATTTGCTGTGAGCTACTGCACAATGGCACCTCCTATACTGAGCCGACAGATTCAGTGCCAGCTTTACCCCTCTCTCCCTCATCAAAGGACAAATCACAATACCAGTAGATTGCCAGGCACCCAGTATTACTGCTGCACAGATTAAAACAGCACTGTCCAAGGCCAAGTACAGCTTCTCTGGGACCTGACAGTATCCCTGGCAGTGTTCTACATGAACTACAGGGTGAACTGGCACCTCACCTGTGTGCCCTGTTCAATCACAGCCTCACCTCAGGCTTTGTCCCTACCAAATGGTGCATTGCTACAGTCATCCCTCTCTACAAAGGAGGAGTGACTACAGACCCTGGGAACTATAGCCCCATTAGTCTGACGAGTCTGATATGCAAAGCTATGGAATACATCATCATGGACCTAAACATTGCCACTGTGGTCAGGAAGTCCTATGTGGCACATTTCATTACTAAGGGCTTTGCATCCGGTAAGAAAGAGGTAATTGTCTCCCTCTACTCTTCCCTCATCAGGCCAATCAGAGTACATTTGGCAAGTACCTCACTAGACACCTGCAACAACTGGAGAGGCCACAAAAGTACCTCACAAAGAGGATCCTAGGCCTTAAACACTTGGCCTATATGGACAGACCCAAAAAACTCCAACTATTCTTTGTCTCATATTGCCTACTTAGAGGCGATCTCTGCTTGACTTACAAAGCCATGTCTGACCCAGCTCTGTTAGAAATGCTACATCTAAAGGAATCCCAACCCTTCCACACCAACACTCCAGAGACCACAACCTCATTACCACAATCAACAGAACATGCTGGAGGGACAGGTTCATAACCCAGTGACTGCCCATGCTATGGAATAGACTTCATGTACACGTCAGAGCACCTCACAGGCCCTCTTTAAGAGAAATCTTGAGTGGATGGGAAATAAAAAAAATTCACCCCAGGGATCACTCCAGTAGCTCTGCTCGACAGACACTGAGAACTAAGGTCAGGTGGCACTATGCCGGGGTAATCCTGTGTGCTAGGCTTGTAAAGGCTCCAGGGCCATTAGCCTAGTACACACCGATGAACAAACCCTGTAAAAAGTCTAGCTCAAAGGATGGCACTCAACAAAACAGGGAAACAATTACAACTGCGTACTCGAACTTGAAAAATCAATTTTAACTAATACATTGGCAGATAAACTTGGCTAACCTGGATGTTGAACCAGGTCCTGACTGTAACTGGGGTAAATAATGAGAATACTAGTACTGAGTGACTCTGAGTTTAAACCATTATTCGGGTAGCCCAAGTGTCAGTAATGTAATGACTCAGCTGATATCAGACCCGAAACTGATATGACAATTATGTATATTACTTAATGTGGATATAATTATAAGCATGCACTCATTCACTGTGGGACAAATTACTTCAACCCTGCACCTTTCAACCTGCAAAGGCTGAGTTCTGTAATGATTGACATTTCGTTAATAAATCTCTTGAACTATTCAGTACAATTATAACAGATGTCATCATTACTGCTGTGGTAGAAACATAGGACATCATAAGTTTTCCTGGCTATGCAAATTCTGAATGTGTAAGATATGCAATGCATGGTGTAGATATCCTATTGCTACTGGCTGAAAACATTCAGTCAGGACTAGTTTACAGTAACATACTAGAAATAGTACTAGCTTACGGGTCTATATTAAAATCTCGAAGTCTGACAATATCGAAAACAATATTGTCAACACGAAAATACTGAAATCGCACTACATCTAACGTTTAAACAGAAAATCTCCATGGGGAGATTTCCGTTTACTTCAATGTAGTGCGTTCTCGAGTTGGTATATTTAAGTAGGGGGGTGTGGGGGTGCAGGGGGAATTGCCCCCCTGCCTACACACTATTTATTTTTTTTTATTTAGTTTTTTTTTTTTTTTTTTTTTGGTTTTGATGGTTTAAGACTTCGATCACTAAAGTTCGATCTTTAGTGATTTGAAGTTTTAAACCTTCGAGATTATAATATAAACCCCTAGCTTACTTGTAAGGTCCTCATGATACAGACACCAGAATACTCCTTTATTCCAGAGCACCCTCAATTGATTCAGAACTCCACCATAATTTATCTTAACTCTGGAGAACCTTGAATCATTCCCAAGAGATGCTTAATGGGGAATCGGAATTATTCCAAGCTAAAATGAGATAAATACGCTTCAAAATCATCCACCAAATATAAATGTAGATATAAATTCATCTAATGATTTCTGACTATTAATAAGCGAATCAGAATTGCAGATGTTATCTTAACTAGCTATGAAAGTATAATACAAAAATGTTCATTATGGGTGCTACCCAAGATCAGTTATGGGCCCTTTATTTTTAACATTTTTTTGTTGCAATGACAACCTGTAATTCATGTTGTATTAATATGCTACTGAAAACAACATTGTATCTGATGTCCTTTTCATTCTAACTCAACGTATGGGTTATGGATCTGACCTCAGATCAACTCGGCCACATATCTCGGACTCACTGATCCAACTCTTAAGCTCTTCCCTCTAGCTATAATGCCCCAGCCATCCTACAATATCTCAGATCTCATTTGTCATCATCTTGCACTAATGCAGATACTATCTTGGAGCTTAGTGTTAGCTTGTTTTGCAAAATTTGTGGGTTTTTCCTACCTTTGGGGTCTTAACCTTTTTAGTATCATCCTCATATCCTTTCCAGTTTTCAAGTGTTTCTTGCATTAGGTCTTAACCTTTTGTGCTTTGTGGTAGTTTCAAGCATACAATTGCTGCTACCAATCTTTCTTTATACCCTATACTTCCTACCTGGTTTAGTGGTATCCTTCCTTTCATAGTTGGTAGCTTTCCTTTATTTAAAAACATAAAATAAAAACTTTTACTAATATCTGTCTGTATTTTTTTTTCTTGTTCTCTAGTTATGGCTGAGAAAATGACCATCTTCAAGAAATGCACTTCCACTGGGTGAAAAATTCCAAATTCTGATGCCCACAGGGAGTGTGTGATTGTCTAGGAGTGGCTAATCTCTCCAGTTTTACTGCTTGTGCCAAGTTTAATTCCAGGGCAGTAGCAGACAGGAGGAACAAACTGGTTTTGAAAGGGTTGATGCCACCATCTTCCTCTTATGCGTCAGGTGCTCGAACCACCAGTAAACACATTAAGGCCTTTTCGGAGTTGAGGAAGACATCCTCTACTTCTAAACTTTCTTTCTCTGTGGTTTCCTCTGAGCCTCCGAAGAAAATCCAACGAACTTTGGATCTGACCTCTTCAGATCCTAAAAAGAAAGTCCGATCCTAAATCGTCAGATCCATCTATCTTATTGGTGAAATACCCTAAGAGCTGTTTGAATCCTCAGACCTTGGATCTAACTTCTGTGCCTGTCCCCTTGAACCTGGTCTCCTGGGTTCACAGTTGATCCCAGTGTCTCCTTGGCTCTGTTCCCTTTTACTTCAGGCTACGCTGAGGAGAGACTAGAGGCCTCGGTCTACTGCCTCTTTTATGAGATCCTCCAGAAGTTTTTCTGAAGTCCCTCCGAGCTCAAATCCAGATGGGGGGGTTATTCCAGCTCTGTCTCCCATCAGATCCCTGAGCCTTCCCTCCTCCTCCCATGTAATCGTATCTCCTTCTCCCATCTACCTTAGGGTTTCAGACCGCCCGAGAGCCTCAATGTCTGATTCAAAGACAGCCAGGTCTTCGACTCAAGTCTCACTGACTAGTTCTCCCTCCTCAAGGCACAGTTCAGCACATGGTCAGCCCTTGGCCACTTTGGAGGTTTTGGTTCTGGTGTGGCAGGCTATAGCTTCTCCTTGTGCGTCTGCCTTCGAGGTAGTGGAGACTGCCTTCTCTCATCCAAGAGACCTGATCTCTCGCTCCTGCTTGGATCCTCTACCTATTCCTCCTGTGTGTCTAAGCTCTGATTATTCCTCTTCCTCGGGGGCAACAAGTACCAACTAGTCTTCAGACAACTTTTTTTGCAGGAAATGCCCCTGTTTGATTTTGGATACCTCCCTAGAAGATCTCACTGAGGAGTTCCCCAAAAAGAATAGAGGCATGTAGGTTTCCATATGGAATATCTCACAGAGGCTACTGACTTCAAGGAAGAGGAAGGGTACTCCATATCTCCACCAGATGACGTCTGATTTGGAGATTTCCTAGAAACACTTAAGCAAAAGAGTGTGTGGTCTTTAAGATACTCCATCCCCAGAGGAGTCAGTTTTTCTGGAAACCTTTGGTTCTGGCCCATCTGCGTCTTTGGTGATTCTCCCGGCTGATGAGCTTATTGAACTAGCCTCTCGCCGGGCATGGAAAGAACTGGGTTCTGTTGAACCATTTTCCCATTGCCCAGATAAAAGTTTGGCACCACTGAAGGACAGACCCCTTTGATGGTATGGTTGTGGCGGCAGCCACAAAAAGGACCTAGCTGAACAGATCTTCTCTGTTCACCCCCTAACAGAGAGTCAAGAGGGATGGACAGATGTTAGATCCATGTATTTGCTTCAGCGAGCTTTGCCCTGAAGTCCCTGACTTATTTAATGCACTTTGAGATTGCATAGGGATTTGACCCAAGGAGCTGTCCAAATCCCTTTGAGTCCATGACTATGGAGAACTATGAAGCCATCTTCACAAGTGGCCACTCTACTATCCATTTCCAGTGCGTTCATGAGGTTGCTATCTCATACTGCTGAAGGTGTCTCTTGGTCTGCCGGTTCAGGTATTGCCATCCGAAGACGTGCCTAGATGTGGTTATGCAATTTTACAGAGCCTTTCAAGTCTTCCTTCATCAGTGCTCCTTTTGATGGAAAGTATTTGGTCCTTCTGTTAGTCTTTCCCGCAGGGAATAGGAAGGAAAGACCCTGTCTGCCATAGGGATTTACTTTTCTACTCCTCAACAATTCTTCTGGAATGAGAGAGGGGGCAAGAAAATATGATTACATAAATCTCAGGGTTCTTTCCAGGATTCATGTGTGGACACCTTCTCCAGGGGCAGAGGGAGAGTTCAAATGGAAGACTCCATCCTCACAGCAGGGGAAGCCTGCAAAACCTGGATTTCTGAGACTCCTTTCCAAATAGAGACCCTTTCAGTGACCCTGAAAGGTTGCCTCGACTATTCACCTCTGGAGGCAGTAGGGGGATGATTGTCCAGGAGGTCCCACCAGACCAAAGAGGTTTCAGAACTTATTAAAGGTTCTTTGGTCCAGGTCTCCTTTCTTTTATGGCATTACAGTCTTTGGATCTAAGCAACCTGAACTTATTTGTGAAGAAGTCAAAGTTCCAAAAGGTCAGAATTTAGTCCATCCTACCACATCTACAAAACAACGTTTGGATGTGCTCAGTCGATCTTCAGGATTTGTCATATCACATCAAGGTGAACAGATGCTCCCAAAGGTACCTGCACTTCTGGCTGGAGGCCAGTCACGATCAATTCCCTTTGAAATCACCACAGCCCTCCAGGTGTTCAAGTGTATGACAGTGGTGGCTGCTCACCTGAGACTGCAAGGATTCTGGGTGTTTCCATAGTTAAATGACTGGCTCTTTACCACCTCACCAGACATGTTTTAGATCAGTCCAGGGACTATTTGCTCCAACTTTGTCAAAGAGTAGGTGTGTCCATCAATGTTTCCAAATCAAAACTGCAATCACTTCTGAGCCTGGAGTTTATTGGTGTGCAGTTGAACAGACAGATTACTTCTCTCCCTACATATCGCGTAGAAATAATCAAACTTCAGGTTCTTCACATTCATCACTCTGCTCCTCCAGCCAAACTGATTCTATAGCCTCTGGGTTCGATGGCAGCAGTCATAACATTGGCCTCTCTGGCTCATTATTTTATGCACATTCTCCAATGAATTCTCTGTGTTCAGTGGTCCATTCTACATCACTCTGTCCTTTCCAATGAAGTTGACCAGAGTATGCAAAAATCATCTTTGGTGATTTTGGTAAGACGAGCTTTACATACACTGTCCATTTATTCTTCCTGCAGTGGGTCATGGTTGACCATTGATGCCTCCCAACTTGAGGGGGGGGGCATTTCTTGAGACGGATAGTTCAAGACTTGTAGTCCTGCCAGGAAACCAATTTGCACATCAACATCCTACAGATGAGCATTTCTGCTAGTGTCGGCCTTTTAAGATATTCCCCCTCTAGGAACCATTGCTATACAAACCAACATGTCTGTGGTCTGGTATGTCAACAAACAAGGCGGAACCTAATCCTACTCCTTTTGGCGAGAGGCATTGAGTGTGTGGCAGTGGGTGATCATCTCCAACTGCTTTCTTATGGCAAGCACATTCCAGGGGAATCTAACATACTAGCAGACAAACTCCATTTTGTTACTTCACACGTGGTCTCTCAATCAATCCATAGCTGAGATTTTCTGTCATTGGGGCCAACCTTGCTGCAATCTTTTTGCATTTCCCTGCAACAAAAAATGCAGCAGGTATTTTGCTCTAATACCCCCCTCAGGTGGGAGTCGCAGAGATGCTGTAGTCCACGTTTTTGCCCTCCAGTCTCCTTTATGCTTACTAACAGTTACCTCCGATTCCAAAATTCTTACAGAAAGCCATTCAGTTGAAGAGCTCCATAATCCTCATTGTCCCTATCTGGCTTTGCCAGGTGTGGTTCCCCTTCCTTTGGTCTCATCTTCATTATCCTCCATGGATACTGGATCTCAATCCAGACCTTCTCTCACATCCCTTGGGCATGATGCATCCCAACATTCCAGGTCTCAAACTAACAGCATGGTGTCTCCAGTTCCATTGATAGATAAATAGCCCAGGCTATCGTGCCTGGTTCAACACATACTTTTATCTTCCCAGAAGGCTTCTACTAGAAGATCTGCAAAACTAAAGCTTCTACTAGAAGATCTGCAAAAGTAAATGGAAAAGATTTTCTATTTGGGCTCTTGAGAGGGAAATTGACCCTTTTACTGTTCCTATTTCTTCGGTTCTAGAACTCTTAGCCTCCATCTTTCAGGAAGGTGCTGGTTTCTCCACAAAGTACAATTACATCACATGTCAAACTTTTATTCAGGAGAAAAAGCTTCCTCTCTAGCTTTTTTCAAATTATGCAAGGCTTTCCTAAAGGACACCTTTTTACTTGGAACCCCCCCCCAGTGGAAGATCAGTCTCCTCCTTGGGATCTGACACTTATTCTTCAGGGTTGACACAACAACCTTTTGAACCTACATCCAAAACTGACTTAAAATTCTTGTCTTGGAAAACAGCTTTTCTAGTAGCAATTACATCTGTAAGGGGAATTTCAGAACTCTAAGCTCTGTCTAAATCCCCTTACATTGTTTTTCACAAAGACAGTTGCCTTGCGTACTGACCCTTCCCTCTTACCAAAAGTAGCCTCTGAATCGAATATCAGTCAAACAACTCGTCTGCCTGTTTTCTTCCATAATCTTTCAAATAAGAGTACGTGGTACATCTTTGAGATGTACATAGAAAAATACATTTTTATCTACACAGGACAAAAGATTTCAGGAAATCAGACCAGTTTGTTTCTCATCTAACAGACTAGTATCACTGTCCAAAGTTACTATGGCCATATGGATTTCTGATTGCATTTCCTTTGTATATACTCAGCAGGACCTCTCCCTATCAAAGCTTTCTAAAATGCATTCAACTGATCCATAGCCACTTATGCCTTCTGGTCCAAAACCTTGTACAGTAGCTGCTTGGACCAATGCTCATAACTTTTATTCTTTACAAACTAGATTTGACTTCTAGAAGCAGAGCTTCTTTTAGTTCTGCAGTTCTCCATAATATCCTTCCATGAAAGTCATCAAGATTCACGTAGCTGGGGATTCTGTCCCATCCATTGAGGAAGAATGAAAAAGACAACATCAGATCAATTTCCCACACTCCTCCCTTCCAGTCGTCATCTGGAGTGATGTTACAGATGATTTGGGTCCTTTAGCTCCAGGTTTCAGCCCTGACGTGCTGCTGTATTTTCTTTCTCTATCTTAGGATCTATAAAACAGCAGACTCAGTCTGAGGTATTGTAGGATGGCTGGGTCATTATGGGTAGAAGGAGGAGCTCCAGAGTTGGATCTGTAAGTCTGAGATATGCAGTCTAGTTGGATCCCTAACCTGTACATTGAGGAAGAATGAAAATGGACAACACAGATGCATGTTTATGATGAATACGTAACTTCAACATCGTGGGAGACCATAGATTTCATTAACTGTCTAAACAAAATGTTGCAATTTGGGCAAAAACTGTAGGTTTATATTTAAAAACTAGCAAAAATACTGTAATGTTTTTGGAGAATTCTAGCCAAGTTCCCAAATGATTCTAAATGGCTCAGCACTCTAAGAAAAGTGTACAGATGCAAGGCCTTGGAATTACATAAATAACTTATTTAAGAAGCATGTAACTGTCACTAGAATAAAGGCTTATGGGACTCATGCTAACGTTTATTAGATTAGAGGACAAACACTCAGTAGTACACAACATTTAACACCTTTATAGGAGTATAATAATTCATGTTGTGTGTACTCTAAAGACCAGCTACAAAAACTGGAACCTGTTCAGAGATGTTTTACGAAACAAATTCCAAAACTAAGGGAATTCAATTATCAAGTTTGTTGCTCAAAATTAAATGTGTTCACTGTTTGTTAGATATTTTCATGGGATAACAATTCTGGCATACAAAGTTTTTTAACGATGAGTTACTTTGTTCCAGTACTTTCAAACACAAGTTTAAAAATACTTTTTTTTACATATATTTAAATTGTACTACTCGAAGCAAATATATTTGTCTGATATGAGAATTTGAAACAATTTCCCTCTTACTGTACAGTTTAAGAACACCTTAAATCTTTGGATGGAACATAAAATTTGTAATCCCGATTTCACAGACTCCTTGTTCTTCAGTGGTCCTTAGGCCAAAACACTGGAATTTACAACTTGAGAACTTGTTTTAGCTCACAAAAGTTTGAGAATAAATCACAGGGACTGCTGTCTGTAAAAATGAGATGATAATAGAATCAAAGGAGCTGGTGCTTTTAAATTCTAATACATAAAACGTTTTCATTCATTCTTTTTATACCCACAGCATTTAAAGCAAATAAAAATCTCAGTTTATCCAAAAATACGTATTTTTTAAGGTCTTAAGCTACAACAGCACAGTGTATTTTTGTTTGTTCTTTATTTGTTTCAAAATTGAAGGAAAACAAACGGTCAAAAAACAAACCAAAAGGTTCCGAACCAGCAGGTGCAAAACTCCAAAGGTTTATTAGGAAATGTAAAAGTAAAGCGCTTTTCTTCTCCCTTAGTAGGAAGACTTCTTCAGACAAAGTAAAAAAAAATCATCTAACACAATTTAAAACCAAAAAGGCGCCAAAACAAGGGTCGTGTTGCAAAATTACAAACAGCTGCCTTAATTGAATCCACTGACATGCCTTCACATTTAAAGTTGCATTACATTAAAAGCATAAATAAATGTCTACTTTGTACAGACGAAGTGCCAAACATAAAGTTTTCAACAAAAAAAGTAACACAAACTTGATAAAAGTAACAAAGCATGTCTTAGTGAAGATTCATGAACACGTTCAAGTGTTAATACGGTTTGTTTCCCTTAAAATACATTTTAGCACCAACTTTTCGTAGGGTAAACAAAACTCATGCAGAATCTTGTGGTTAAAAAGAAAATAAAATGAAGTAGTGCTTGCAACTAAGTATATACAAATATAGTATCCATTCCTTAAAAAAGAAAGTAGTAAGGAGTACACATCTCTAATACATAATGAAGAATCAATGATAAATAAACAGTGCAACTCGATTGGGAGTCTGCAATACGCGGAATTTCAAAGGCGTTTCTAATAAAAGGAATATTATTTCTATTGTTAAATAACCAAATATACATGTTTCAGTGTTAAATATCTAACACAGAAATTACTTGTCATTTCAACGCCAACAGAATGCAACAACAGTATATGAAAAATATTTTTTTTTAAATGTTCCTTGAGCAATGGGTAAAACACCAAACTGCAATGAGAACACTTTCTAACCTTTAGTATGCACAGTTGTATCAGCCAAAACAAGTCAAAATGCAGCTGTTTCAGTAAAAAAAATACAGCAGGGCATTGCATAAGGCACGTCTAAACCAAAACGTACAAACCGCCGGATTCACAATATGGCACTTCATTCAAAAGCCATGCAGGTACTAAGCATGTGAAAAAGGTGGATAGCCAAACAAAAAAAATCAGTTCAGAACCGTGCCCATGAATATGGAACATTGTTCTGCAAATGAGTTGGTACTGAGTGCAAAAAGGTAACAAGTAAATAAAGTAGCAAAAGACACGGGGGAGGGGGGAAGAAACACAACACCTAAGTAAATCCACAGCTGTTGATGTTCAATGACATTAACAATAGGTAAACATAGCACTTCAAAATACTGTGGGTCTAAACATTAAAAGCTCCGTTGTTTCTTACACAAAAAGATGTGTGTGGTCTAGAAGTAAGCAAAAATCAAGTCAGACCACAGTGCAGAACCTGACAAAAATAAAACATACAAATCCTGAACGAAACTATACAAAGTTAAAGATAGGATAAGGTAAGAATCGAAGTACAGCGAAACGCTGCAGAGGTCAGGAAAAACAATGTTTCTAAAGTTTAAAAGCCAGACTTAAGGTTCAACATAAGAACCAATCGCCCAAAATTCTTACAGGTAGAAAAAAAAATTAAGTTAAAAACAACTAAGGAAGAACTAAAAAGTGACAGACGTCACTAATACAGCCCTAACAGGTTTTCTAGAAGGCTAGTTCCTGTAGGGTGAAGAAATATAGTGTTAGGGTAACAGCTCAGTACTGCTGCTGCAAGGGTTCTTCAACTTTAAGAATTGCACTCGGGGCAAGTAAAGGTCGCTAAGGTCATAGCAAATGATTGCTCAAAGAATCTTTAATGTAAAGAATATATGAAATATATATATATATATATATAATGAAAATGGGGAAATGAAAACAGAATAAGTTAATGAAAGGAAAAAGTAGTGAAAGGGAAGACAATACATGTAGAGACATGTATGTGCTAAACAAAAAGATGGGACAAAACAGGGAGCCAAAAAAATGTGAGAACACGGAAAATAATTAGGTTCCAACATCTTGTAATGATAAGAATAAAAATAATGAAAATGATAATGAAAATAAGGATGAAAGTAAAAATAAAAAAGTCTCATCTTAGCAGGTTTCTTAACTTTAAAACACAAGTCAAAGAAGTAACTTTGTTCAACCCTGGTGGCGTGTAAGAGTTCATTTTAAGTTGCCAAATAAGTTCCTTTTTCTCTAAAAACAATTGTTGAGGTCCTCCTCTTTCATCTATAAGTACCTGGTCTATAACTTTAAAAAGGAAAGTGTGAGGAGGGTTGTTATTACAATGTCTTGCAAGGGCGTTAGTATTGCTCTTCTTCCTAATGTGGTACGTGTGTTCGTAAATTCTCTCTCTGAGTTTTCTGTCAGCCTTCCTTATATAAAAGGCAGGGCATGACTGGCACACAGCTAAGTACACCACTGATTTTGAGTTACAATTGTAACGACCCTTTGCTTTAAACAGACATTGTTTCACTGTATATGTGGACCCTGTAGATATAAATTTACAAGTTACATGTCTCACATTTGTATGTGCCTTCAATTCTAGTATGCTTTATGGAGGATCTTTCCGTAATGTTTTTAAGGTTTCTGTCCTTTCTGAAAATGATGACAGGTTTGTCCCCTATTTTCTCCAAGTTCTTTTTCAAAGGATAACAACTGCCAATTCTTTTTAAGTACATTGCTAATGTATTTAGCTTCTAATGAAAAAGAAGTAATGAAACTTTTTTTATTGTACTTCTCTTGGGGAAAAATGGTTTGACCTGTGCTAGGAGAGTGGACACCAAGAATCTGTAATGTGACTTCGTCTGACTCTACCAGGTTCACATTGACTTGTTTCAAAGTCCGAATGGGATTAAAAGAACCCAAACCCCCTTTCCTACAAACTTCTCCTATTGTGTCATCAACCAGTGATTTGGGGTACCCACGACTAATAAACATGCATTTCAACAAGGTACATTCCTTGTCGAAGGCGGAGCCCTCAGTAGTCATTCTTGCCGCTCTAACTAGTTGGCCCTTTAAAACAGATTTTTTTCTGGTGTAGTGGGTGGCAACTAGAAAAGTGTAACATAGTGTTAAGAGTGCGTGGGTTTCCTGTAAGTTTTAGCAACATATAACCCCTCTGAATGTCATATCTCTTTAATTCAACGTCTAAATAATTAATGGTGTCTTCACCAAAAGTAAATGTGAATTTCAAAAACGGAGTGCTATTTAAAACTTCAACAAAGTTACTTGCATCCCCTGCGGTACCTTGAAACATAATGAAAATGTCATCCAAAAACCTGTTGTATAGTTTGACTTTCTGAAAATTGTTGTCTTTAAATACATAGTCGTGTTCCCACTGGGCCAGGACTAAATTGGCATAGCTGGCTCCACAAGGGGAACCCATAGCTACTCCAATTATTTGTTTATATATGCCATTAAATCCAACATAATTGTTCAACGTCACGTGTAATAGTTCTTGAATTAGACGGATTTCATCACTCTCCACTCCATGTGCTATTAGGTTCCTTGTGACATAGTCTATCCCTATGTCATGGGGTATGGAGAAGTAAAGGTAAACTACATCTAATGTAAGAAAATGTATGTTGTCACAGTATTCAAATTTGTCTACATTTTCTAAAAAAGCCCAGGAGTCCTTAACTATTTGTAACTCTTGAGACACGCACTTCTTTAATAACTCGTCAACGAACTTGGCACAAGCGTAAGTAATAGAAGACCTGGCATTGACTAAAGCTCTCATAGGGGGGTTTTGAAGAATCTTGGGTAAACCAAATAAGTTAGGTGTTTTTGGGTTAGGAACCACTATATAGTTGTAAATATCAATGCTAATAAAGCCTTCAATCAATAAGTCCCTAAAGAAGGAAAAAATGTTTTTATATGCAGTGTTCATTTCGTTGATACTTGATCTAACATAGGTGTTACTATTCAAAATGTCCAACATTTTCACATCATATTCTTCTTTGTCCATAATCACCAAACCACCTCCTTTGTCTGGTTTCAAAACTCTGACCGGTAAAGTTCTAACTAGGTTCAAGGCTTCTACTTCATTGACTGAAACATTCTTAATGGTATTCCTCTTTCTAGTTGTGTAGAGAGCCCTGAAATTGGCCTTACACATGTGTTCAAACAAAGATAAAGGGGGGCAAATTAGTGGATTGTAAGTACTAGACACCTTCAAAGGGTATTCTACAAAAGGCTTATCTCCGAATATCAAAGAATGAAAGACAAGTTAAGTTTTTGGATGTATAACTTCAAGTCAGTCAAAGTCGCTGGTAGGTCAAAGTGCTCATCGGGTACAAATGTCAGTCCTTTGCTAAAAAGGTTACAAAGTTCGTGTCTAATATTAAAATTAGAGTAATTGTACACTTTGAAGTATCCAGTATTCGATAAAATGACGGGTGCTGAAGTTATCTGTTGTAATTGATGTTCTTTTTCCTGCCCCTCATATTGTATCTCCGTTGGTGGTTCTGGCCTCTGTTGGAAAAAGAATCATTACTGTCATTAGTGTTATAATGGTTGTTAGCCAAATTGTTGGCTGGGCGCAAGTCAGGGTCATCATTTCTCCAATCTCCTTCAAATGCATCTAATTCTCCGACACCTGTTCCTACTCGCATTGCAGGCTCAGGGTCTTTACTACCATAAGGGTGCGCAAAGTTATTGCGTTGGGTTTGTTGACCAAAAAT
The DNA here is from genome assembly GCF_019279795.1 of Protopterus annectens. NCBI lineage: Eukaryota > Metazoa > Chordata > Ceratodontiformes > Protopteridae > Protopterus > Protopterus annectens. The sequence goes on from NC_056737.1 coordinate 13,973,552, forward strand.
GCCTTTACCCTGAGAGGAAGGTGGTTTAGGGTAGGCGGATCCATTTTTGTAGTCATTAATGTCCCTTCTTAGTTTCTTTAATTTCGCCTCAGGGTTCTTAACTAATTGTTGGTCAATTGATGAAAACGCTGTCTTGTAGTCGTAATGGTACCTCATAAAGTCTGGAATGTGTCCTTATATCATTATTCAACTCAGTGACCTCATTTGTCAATTTTTTTATGGATATGGCATAATGCTTACACATCATGTCCATACGTTCAGTACCATATCTGTCAAATAGAGAAAGTAGTTCATTGTAAAATTCTGTTCCAGCTTCCAAACCCGATGGATACTGCCAGGATTGTAAACCTTTCGGTACTACTCCCTGTTTCTTACAATGTGAAATTGTTCAATCTCGCCGTTTGTTCTTACGCATGGGTTCGGAGACGATCCTCGGCTCCGAGACTGCCACTTCTTCAGCTCTGCATCTTGAGAAAGCTCGAGGCACAGTCCTATCCCATAATCCCCTAGTGCTAATCCTCAGATCTAGTTTGCCGCGACAGCAGATGCATCACAGAAGCTCGTGCCAGTAAAGTTTTTTTCAATTTTTTTTTAAGTTCTGTCTAGCTTACCTTTACTTTAGTACAGATAGTTGGTAGCAAAAATATTAGTCTTTTACTAGTGTAGTTGTAGTGGGATTATTATTATTATTTTTTTTTTTATAAAGTTTTCGCTAAAGGCAATATTTAGGCCTTTTATCCTGTCTGGGTCGACAGGTGTTTTTTCTTTAGGAAAGGCTTAAGTCCATAGACTTTTTTGTGTGTGCTATCTTTATATATGTATACATACTTTTAAATATTTATGTGTTATATATATATATATATATATATATATATATATATATATATATATCTTCGGAGTATTACAAACATGTCTGAGAAACAAAAATCAGGTTTCAAGAAATGTCAATGCGGACAAAAAATGTCCATCACAGATAACCACTCTTCCTGTGTCTACTGTCTTGGCCCTCTCCACTTACAGGAGGATTGTTCTATTTGTCATTCCTTTAGTGGGAGGGTCATGATGGAGAGGCACAGGAAGTTAGTAGACAGGGGTTTGTTAAAACCCGAGTTTCAGGAGGCCCTTGACAAGGCTGAATTGGTATCCAAGTCATCGAAGGGGTCCAAGTCTTCGAGAGTGTCGGAGCCAAAGTCTTCGGCTCCAAGCACCTCCATTAAGATTCGGACACCGGCTCCACAGACTTCGGAGTCGGCTGTCGAATGTATATCTTTGATCGAGACTCCGGTCTTGGAGCCGGTTTCGGTGGTTCCGCCGCCATCGATCCTTCGCTCGGTGACTACTTAGGCCCCTTCGAACCCGCTCTTCGAGACCCTTATCTGATTCGGATGTGGATCGAGTGATACAGAAGTTAATGGAGAACTCTGCCCTTTCCAAATTGATCAAAGTTTCGTCCCAGCTGGTTTCGAAACTCAAAGCCCTCCCTGGGTCATCTACTGCTCCTCCTCCGAGATCTGTCGAGTCTTTGGAGCCGAGAGTCAAAGTTCCAATGATGGTAGAACCCTCGATACCGAAGCCTACAGCCGTGCTTTCGGTACCGTTGACCTCGACGCCCTCGGAATGGATCGAGGGGTCCCGGAGTCAACTATCGTTCCTGGGTTCCGGGGCGGACAGTCGAACCAAGCTGTCGGTACCGACTCTCCCCCTAGGAGCCTCGGCTCAGATTAGTTCAGCACCGTCCTCTGGATCGGAGCCCGGACCCCCGATCTCGGGGATTGTTCCTGGTTTCTCGGAACCAGGAAGGTCCTCGGATCCGGGTACCGGTGCCTTCGACACCATGAGGAAGGTCTTGTTGAAAAAGACACATCTCATCGGATTCTTCTTCTCCTCCCCCTAAGGGCCCACGTTCAACTTCTGTATCCTCGGCTCCTACAGAGTGTCGAGACCCAATGCCTCAGCTGCCCCCAGAGGGTGCTCTCGGTTCCTCGGACGCTTCTCCAGAAGCCCCATCTGAAGAAGTACCAAGGAAAAGACTGTGCAAGAGGAGGCACATAGATTCCCCACAGGAATCTCTTACATCAGATACAGATTTAGATGAAGCAGAAGGGTCCCCACGGTCCCCCTCTGAGGATGTCTCCTTTGCGGACATCCTGGAGATCCTAAAACAGAGGGGAGATTGGCAGCCACTTAACCCTTCGGCAGACGAATCAGTATTGCTGAAGGCATTCGGGGCTCTACCTTCTACCTCCTGGGTGACCCCTCCCTTTGACGAACTTTTGGACTTGATAGCTCGTAGGGCTTGGGAGACCCATGACACGGTGGAACCAGTTCCCCGCAAACCGAATAAGTTTATAACAGCCCCCCAGGACAAGAGTTTTCTTACCAAGGGTGTTCCAGTGGATACTATGGTGGTGGCGGCAGCCACTAAGAAGGACATGTCAAAGTCCTCTTCCGCTGTCCATCCTCCTAATAAGGATTCCAGGATGATGGACAGATATGGGAAGCGCATTTTCAGTTCTGCGACTTTTTCCATGCGATCGCTGAACTACTTGACGCATTTTACGCGTTTACAGAGGGATCTCCTCAAGGAACTCTGAGATACTCTCCAGGGTCGCACAGATGCTGCTGTTGCCGAGAAAGTGGCAGCACAACTTAATACCCTTAACTCTGTAGTCAACTCCTCCATGAGGCTCATTTCGTATGCAGCCGAAGGTGCGAGTAGAGTGGCAGCTTCAGCGATTGCACTTAGGAGACAATCCTGACTGCGGCTGTGCTCCTCTGCAGAATCCTTCAAGTTTTCCTTTACTAACGTCCCGTTTGATGGTGCCTCTCTTTTTGGCCCCAAAGTAAAGGAGACCCCTCGCTAGGTGTGAGCAAGAAGGGAAGACCCTATCTGCTGTAGGCGTCCGTTTTTCTGTCCCTTCCGGACCATACCCCAAAGGGCAAAGAGGCGGAAAGATGTGGTTCCGTAAGACACAGGGTTCCTTTCAGTCCACACAAAGTGATAATGCCCCTTCCAGAGGCAGAGGAGGGGGAAGAAATGGAAGACGCCGACCAAGCGGCAGAGGGGGTCCGCAAAACCAGGGTGACAGAAATACTTTCTCTGGCAAGCCCTTCCAGCACTCCTGAGAGGAGGCCCGACTGTCCTGCTCTGGAGGCAGTCGGGGGACGCTTAACTTTGTAACCACTGGCCTGGCGAAATTTAACTTCAGATTCGTGGGTACAAAGTATAATTACCAGAGGTTACGACATAAAATTCATAAACTTTCCCCCTACCACCAAAAGATTCCCAAACGTTCCACCCAATCTGCGGAATCAGGCAGCCTTAGAGATCCAGAAGCTGCTCAGAAAAAGAGCCATCCAAACAGTCCCGGCAGACAAAACAGGATCCGGAACTTACTCCAGGTTCTTTTTAGTTCCAAAGAAGACAAGGGACTGGAGACCAATTCTGGATCTCAGCAAACTCAACGCCTTCATAGTGAAGGAGAAGTTTCAGATGGTCACGCTACAGTCAATCCTTCCTTTTCTTTAGGAAGGAGACTGGATGTGCTCTATAGATCTCAAGGACGCGTACTACCACATAAAGATGGCCAGACCATCCAGGAGATTCCTGCGCTTCCGGCTGGGAGCCAGTCAATTTCAGTTTCGAGCTCTGTCGTTTGGTCTCACCTCAGCCCCCAGGGTGTTCACCAATTGTATGGCAGTAGTAGTGTCTCACTTGAGACCGCAAGGATTCCGGGTGTTTCCGTATCTAGACGACTAGCTCCTCTCTGCCACCACCGAGTATCATCTTCTCCAAGCAAGAGATTACACAATCAGTCTTTGTTCCCGTCTTGGCATTACAATCAATTTCGAAAAATCTACCTTATCGCCATCACAGCGTATCTCATTTATAGGGGCAGAACTGGATACCACTTTGGTCAGGCTCCCACCAGAAAGGGTTTCAAAACTAAGAGAGCAGATTGCAGTACTCCTTCAAAAGACAAAAGCAACAGCAGAACAGGTTTTGAAAGTCCTGGGATTAATGTCAGCCGCACTTGTTGCAGTCCCTCTAGGAAGAATGCACATGAGGATCCTTCAATGGTTACTGTGTTCGCTCAGTGGTCCTATCAGCACCTGCCGTTGTCGCACAAAATTCTGATCACATCCTGCTGCAAGCAGGATCTGCGATGGTGGAAGCTATCTCAAGACTTGACACAGGGTCGGCCTTTTACCCTACCAACTCCGATAGCGACAATAACCACGGACACTTCCCTGATCGGGTGGGGGGGGTTTGTTCCAGGGAAAGACGTTCCAAGGTCAATGGTCCAGAACAGAATGCAAACTGCACATCAATGTCCTAGAGCTAAGAGCAGTGTTTCTAGCGTTGCAACACTTTCACAGCGTCTTACCTCGAGGAACAGTGGTAGTCCAGACAGACAACATGTCAGTGGTCTGGTACATCAGTAAACAGGGAGGAACAAGATCTTATCCACTATGCAGAGAGGCCCTCAGGATCTGGCAATGGGCCGTCTCCACCAGACGCTTTCTGATAGCAACGCACATTCCCGGGATGTCCAACGTAATTGTGGACAGGTTGAGCAGAGCCATCCTGTTACCCCACGAGTGGTCTCTGAAATCTCAAGTGGCGGAAGCGATATTCCGCAAGTGGGGCCAGCCTTGCTGCGACCTTGTTGCACTGCCGATGAATGCCAAATGCAGAAGCTACTTTGCCCTTCTCCCTCCACCAGGGAGCTTCCCCAGAGATTCACTGGTTCACGATTGGCCCCCGGGTCTCCTTTATGCTTTTCCACCCATTCTGTTAATCCCCAGGTTTCTACAGAAAGCCAAACGTCTGGAAAGGACCATAATCCTAATAGCCCCATTCTGGCCTCGACAGATCTGGTTCCCCTTTCTTCAGGCCCATCAAATCGAGGAGCCATGGATTCTGGACCCAGTTCCAGACCTTTTGACCCATGCGTCAGGAGCCCCTCATCCATCCCTGCAGACCCTGAAATTGGCAGCTTGGCTGCTCCTCTTCCCATCCTAGCCAGGTCAGGTCAAGCCTTTTGTCCCCTGCGGTTAAACGCATAATTGTTTCCTCTCTCAAACCATCTACTACAAAGACTTACCGGAGCAAGTGGAAACGTTTTTCTTATTGGGCACTACAACAAGGATTAGATCCAACAGCAGCACCGGTGCACAAAAGTTTGGAGTTTCTGTCTAAGATCTTTGAGGAAGGAGCATCATCGTCCACAATTAGAGTCGAACTTTCATGTTGGTGAAAGAAATTCTTCCATCATGTCCCACAGACTATGCAAGGCATTTATGAAAGGCACTTTCCACCTCCGTCCTACCATTCGTAACCCAGTTGCTCCTTGGAATCTTAACCTAATGTTATCCCAGTTGGTTACCCCCCCTTTGAACCAGCCTCCACAGCCTCTCTTAAGTTCGTGTCATGGAAAACCTTATTCTTGGTGGCTATCACCTCCACTCGTAGAATTTCGGAATTACACGCGCTATCTGTTCGACCTCCCTACTTGATCTTCCACTCGGATAGAGTGACATTACGCACCAATCCGTCTTTTCTCCCAAAAGTTTGTTCACTTTCAAATATTAACCAATCCATCGAACTTCCCACCTTTTTCAAAAATCACACTAACAAGTTGGAGTATATGCTGCATAAATTAGACGTCCACAGACAACTCGGGTTTTATTTGCAAAGAACAAAAGATGACAGAAAATCAGACCAGCTATTTATATCCTTTGCTGACCAAAGAAAAGGTATGGCGGTGACGAAAGTTACCTTGTCTAAATGGCTCACAGATTGTATTAAATTTATCTATTCGCAGACGAAACAGCAATTACCTTTTCAACCCAAGGCTCATTCTACCAGGACGATAGCCACATCTCTAGCCCATGCAGCCCGTTTGCCGTTGGATACTATTTGTGCGGCAGCAACCTGGGCGAAGCCTCATACCTTCATTCTCCATTATAAGTTGGACAAGAACTCCAAAGATAGGGCCTCCTTTGGTTCCATTCCTCAGGAACGTTCTCCCATGAGCCACTCAGGGTAAAGGAGCTAGGGACGCTACCCATGCGTAAGAACAAACGGCGAGATTGAACAATTTCACACAAAGAAGTTATGTTCTTACCATAACGTTCCATGTGAATTGTTCATCTCGCCTTTGTTCTTACTACCCACCCTCCACCCCCCGGCCTATGGTTTTTTCGGAGAACGGGATGATTTGGATTCCAGTTCAGCTTGTCTTCAACACCTTCCTTTCAGTCTCTGGCTTCTTCTGTTGTCAGGGTACACTTCTCAATACCTAGGTATTTAGGGCATTGGTGCCCCTTATCTTTAATTTACTGCGAGTGCCTAGGGCGCATTGTTATCTTCTGGTGTTAGCAAACTAGATCTGAGGATTAGCACTAGGGGATTATGGGATAGGACTGTGCCTCGAGCTTTCTCAAGATGCAGAGCTGAAGAAGTGGCCGTCTCAGAGCCGAGGCTCGGCTCCGAACCCATGCGTAAGAGCAAAGGCGAGATGAACAATTCACATGGGACGTTGTGGTAAGAACATAACTTCTTTTTCTGCAAAGTAACTCACTTCCAGTTGTAGTAATTTAAGTTTCAACATTTTCTTGTCAACTTCCTTTAATTTAAAAGGTAAGGACTCACCTCCTCCAGCCAAGCCTCTACCAACCCTTTCGTTGTGGTTGGAACCAAAAACTGGTTGTAACTTTAACCATTCGGTGACGTTAGGAAGCCCTATAAACCCCGAGGAGGCTTCATTTGTAGACTTAAAAAGAGTGGAAACTTCACCTCTAGTTTCATTCTGTCATGGGTGTAGTACACCAGTGTGGTTCGCTCCTTCGTTAGTAGTTCCATTTCCAGAACAATTAAAAGTAGTCAAACACCCTTGCGATTGAGTGCTAAGAGCCGGGTTAGCCATGATTTTGGGTCTCACTGAAGTGTTTATTTGTGACAAGCCATCCACCCTTGTAGAAAGATTTTCAAGTTTTTCACTCATAAGCTGGATTAATTGGGTTAAATTCGTCATTTCATTCGATCCAGAGTCAGGCAGCAAAGAAGGTTGAGTAGTAATATCTCTTAAGCAACCCAAGCTGGATTCGGTAGCCATGAGAACGACTAACAATTTCAAAATTGAAGAAAAACAAACGGTCAAAAAACAAACCAAAAGGTTCCGAATCAGCAGGTGTAAAACTCCAAAGGTTTATTAGGAAATGTACAAGTAAAGCGCTTTCCATCTCCCTTAGTAGGTAGACTTCTTCAGACAAAGTAAAAGAAATCATCTAACACAATTTAAAATCAAAAAGGCGCCAAAAAAGGGGCGTGTTACAAAATTAATAAGTATTTGCAAGTGTTTGAGTCGTGGGTACCCCGAATCACTGGTTGATGACACAATGGTTGATGGATTAGATGTCTTTTACGCAATGCCTTGCTGCATTTTTTTTTTTACTGATGTGTACTCCTTACTACTTTCTTTTTTAAGGAATGGATACTGTATTTGTATATACTTAGTTGCAAGCACTACTTCATTTTATTTTTTTTTTTAACCACAAGATTCTGCATGAGTTTTGTTTACCCTATGAAAAGTTGTTGCTAAAATGTATTTTAAGGGAAACAAACCATATTTCCACCTTATCATGAAGGGATTCTCATCTAGATCAAGGGAGGTCATAGTCTCCCTATACTCATCACTCATCAGACCAATGATTGAGTACAATGCCCCATTCGGAATGTATCTGACCCGACACTTGCAGCAGCTGGAGAGGCCACAAAAGTTCCTCACCAAAAGGATAAAGGGTCTCAAACATCTGTCCTATGCTGCCCGACTGAAAGAACTCCAGCTCTATTCAGTCGCTTACCGCTTGCTCAGAGGTGACCTTTGCCTAACATACAAGGCCATGTCAAACCCAGATTTGATGAATATGCTTCACCTCAAAAATCTAGATCCGTCAGAGCCACAAGGGCGGAGACTTAAACCTCGACACGGCTATTAATAGGACGTGCTGGAGGGATAGATTCATCACCCAAAGACTCCCTATGCTGTGGAATAAAATCCCGGTATATGTGAGGCAGAGCACCTCGCTGGCCTTGTTCAAGAGAAATCTTGACCAATGGATGGGAGATCGCAGATATACCCCAGGGATTACCTCAGTGTCACTGCTCAACAGAGGCACAGCAAAATAATGGGTATAGTTCCCCATACTAAAGGGGTGGCGTAAGCCACAAAACTATGGGCTAGGCTTGTAAATGCCCTCGGGCAGATAGCCTAGTATGAACCTATGAACCTATGAACCTATGAATGTGTTCATGAATCTTCAGTAAGACATTCTTTGTTACTTTTATCAAGTTTGCGTTCCTTTTTTTTGAAAACTTTTTTATGTTTGGCACTTCGTCTATACAAAGTAGACATTTATTTATGCTTTTAATGTAATACAACTTTAAATGTGAAGGTATGTCAGTGGGTTCAATTAAGGCAGCTGTTTGTAATTTTGTAACACGCCCCTTTTTTTTGGTGCCTTTTTGGTTTTAAATTGTGTTAATGATTTTTTTTTTTACTTTGTCTGAAGAAGCCTTCCTACTAAGGGAGATGAAAAGCGCTTTACTTTTACATTTCCTAATAAACGTTTGGAGTTTTACACCTGCTGGTTCGGAACCTTTTGCTTTATTATTTGTTTGTTACTCTGAAGAGGGCTGGTAAGTTTACTTTAAAATGAATGTTTTGTGGTGGTTGCTGTCCGTTTATAATGGTCAATTTTGACTAACTCTGTATACAAATGACCTTTTTTATTACAAATTCCACATCTTTGGTAGTACAAATACCGCAGCACACAGAGTCCCCAAGTGAAAAAACGTAAAATGCAATAGATGAACACTGTGGGACTCACCACGAACAGGTAAAAAGTTCATTCAAGAACATGAGGCATATTTCCAACAGAACGATTTATTAAAAATGTGATTGATCTGAAGAAGCATACGTTGCAGTACGCGAAAGCGCTTATCCTGCATTTCTGTATCACATTTTTAATAAATCGTTCTGTTGGAAATATGCCTCATGTTCTTGAATGAACTTTTTACCTGTTCGTGGTGAGTCCCACAGTGTTCATCTATTGCAAATTCCACATCTTTCTAATATTTTATATAATGTTCAGGCATAAGCACCTGGAATACATAGCCTTACACTTCCTGCTACATAAGACGTCTGCACAGTTTCTGATGTGTGTATGTCTGTTTACAGTGTTGAAAGTTGTTTTTTGATATGACATTTAAAATAGATATCACTTTGAGAAATCCTCTTGGTTCTAATTTCATAATAACATGCGAATAATAAAATGTCTAATGCATAAATTTATTGTTAACCAAAAGTAAAAAAAATAGATTCACTGCCAAGCGGCTCTATAGATCTACTGATGCTACCTAGCACTATCGGACAGTTTTCTAGCAGAACATCCCAGAAAATGGTTGCCATGATTCTCAGTTACTGGATATATTTAGTTTCCAGTTTTGGGTCTGACAACATACTTCATGTAAGTCAGTACATGTGAATCTAAATTTCTGGGAGGGAGGAGACATAGTGCAATGACACAGTTACCCTTTTAAGGATAAATATGTATAATTTTACTTGATGTAATAGTGAAATAACACTGTCTGGACATGCACTACATTCTTCATCTCACACAGTAGTCATAAACCCATCCCTGATGGAGTATACTGCAGTATGTTACATCGTCAAATGTCTATAAAAAACCTTGCATTCATTACCTATGTATGGCACATCATTGTCTTTATCACCATTTGTTTTTTTTTTTTTTTTTTTTTTTTTTTACTAGTAAAGCTTACAGAGCATAATGCTGTGACATTCCAATGCAAAATGCACTAAAAAGACTGACATTCTTCAATTAATTATATAAATGCAGTTTAGTGCTGAAGTATTATTCTTAAGTGTTTCTCTTTGATGTATCCCTTCAGACAATGACACTTTTTTTATGGGCTTTTGGTGTGTTGTAACAAGATATTAATCTTAATGAAATTATTTTATAGAAGAAAATTATAATTGGAGAGTTCAAGAGAGTTCCTGTCATAAAAAGATATTGACCAACCTTAAAAGTTCTAGAATCTGTAGGAGAGATCCTGTTACTGTTTAAGAATTTTATACAGAATTCTGTTTATCCTGAGTCTGAGATGCACACAGGTAGTTCAACAGGTCTTTTTATACATGTATGCTAAGATAATTGTGACTTGTGTATCAATGGAAACCTAGCCCACTAAGTCTGTTTCTATTATTTCTGTTAAATCACCAGTATCTCTTGTACCTCTTTTGGCAAGGGACAGGAACTTGCACGTAGACATAGTAATAAGGTGTTTTACTTTGATCATTTAAGCAATTTAGACCAGTAACAATTTGGCTCATATCCTGTTTATTCTGAACAGTATTTGAGATTCCAGAGGTAAGTGTGAAGTTTAATTCCTAATTAGATGTACAATAGACAGGGTTCGTAATAATTTGAAAAAGAAGTTACTTTTGGGAGCAAGTACTCTAATTCTTCCAAGTCCTACATTGTTATTGATGATGGTAGATGTTTGTCCTACATACAGTACATATTAAGCCATCTTGTCTTTGTTGTGACACATTCTTTAAACCAATACCTAGGAGTTGTGTAACTGATTTACACTGATGTCTAGCAATGGCTAATCACTTTTTTATCTTGTTTTATGTAAAATATTTGCTTTCAGTATTCTATTGGGTAACATTTATCTTCTGGCATTATGCAAGTAAACTACAATGTGCAAATGCTCGTAAACACATTTGCCAACACTTAACATAAGGCTGTGGGCAGTCTGTCGAGGAGCAGTTTGTTTGAATGTATGCTTGGCTGCTTAAATAGATTGAATATACTATTTGTCGAGTCTGTTTTACGTTAAATGGAAGATGATCAAAGTTTTTTTCTGTTAAGTGTGTTGGGGTGGAAGCATATATGTGGGTGTTTGTATATTAAGTTTAGAATAAGGATTAAAGGGGACAGATTTTTTTTTGTGTGTGCACTGGTTAGGGTTAGAGTTGTTGTGTCATTTAGCTTTTCCCGGTTAGTGGTCGCCACAGCGGAACTCCGGTCCGCTAATGATTGGCAGTAGATTTTTATGTGCAGAGTTGCTGGCCCTGATGCACAGCCTTCAACGAAGGTACACCCATTCACGCATGTCTCCACACAGAAGAAGCCCTAGCTGAGAATCGAACAGGACAATGTCTTACTGTTGAGGCGACAACGCTACCGCAGCACTACCAAATCAGTTTAGCGTTAAATGTGTGTATGCTCGCTTGCAAGTATGTTTGCAGGTTAGGGTGAGAGTAAGGGTAGGGAGGGGATTTGGGTTTAGTGGTGTGTGTTGAATGCTTTGCAGCTTGAGTGAGTTTGTCAAATGCAGTTTCAGTGTGACAAGCTAGTTAGGGTTCAAGTAAGGGCTAGGTTAGGGGAGAAATGTAGTGTTGAGTGTGTTTGACTTTGTGTGCCACTGTCCTGTGTAGTGGTACAGTTAATATTTTTGAAAATTGATGTGTAAGGTTAGGGCATTAATAGGGTTCACACAAATTAATATGTTGAGGTGGGGAGGGTGAAGCATCCTAGCCACCTTACTCATGCAGACTAATGCTGTCCTTCCTCTTGCTCCAACACTAAACTGCACATTAATTTACAAACCTCACTTTCTGTAACCATATCATTATTCAGACAGATAGTCTTAAGTTATTGTTGGGGGTGGATTAGGAGATTTGAAAGGGGGATACTCTTCCTTTTTCGACCACTAGGTGTTTGAATTTTTTTCTGTAGGTTGGTTTTCAGTGTCTACATCAATGCTTATGCACTTTGATGCTGTCCTGTAAATCCTAACATGGTATTCATGGGTGTTTATCAGAATGTTGCACAATGTTCATAACTTCCATCTCCCAAAGGAGAGGTCTGAATACTGCTTGGAAGCGGTCACCAGTCCTACAAAATGTTCTTTGTATGCAAGTATACTATAACAGTACATACTCTGTGGAGATGTTATATTTCTGTTGTATTTGTTTTGATGTGTTTCCATTTTATTCTGAGAAGTTATGCTATAGAAACTTGTATAATATTCTGCTTGCCAGTGTTTGCTGCCCTTCTTATTCATAATTCAAACATTCTTGTATGGTTTTCAGCTAGCAGTTCTATTACTTCTACTGGAATTCTTTTATACAGCTCTGCTTTTAGTTGCCTCAGACTTAAGAGACAATGTTATGTCAAATTTCTGTTAACCCATTCCCACCAATGGAGCCATAGCCTTTTGAGTATGCGCTTTAACTCTTAATGGTGTAGCCTTAGCCTTTCAAAAATGAAGTTACTGTCTCACAGTTCAAACAAATGTTCATATGTCTAGAACAGTGGCTGTTAGAAAACTGTAAATGGCAAAGTATTCAACGCAAAATAAAATAACCTTTGCAGTGGTTGCACGCAGGTCTGGGTCTTAAACTGGATTTTATAAGCCAAAATAAAAACAGTAAATGTGAATTTCTTAATGTTGCATGAACAGCTTACAATATCTAAATAACCATTCAAGCAACACAAATACTACCAGCAGCATTTTCTTCATACAGCTGTGAACTTTCATATAAGGCTAAGTCGTTGTGTTACTTAATTGCTGCAATATTTAGAGATATATGGAAATTAATATAATACAAATGGTATTCAATATTTCTGTACCTGAACTAGACAGAGGTCAAACATCAGTACAGTTAGGTTTGGCATTGTATAAACTTTAAGATGAAATTTTCTAGTACCCTGTATGTCACGTGGTTTTGGATTTATTAATGCAAATATGAGCAAGCAATAATTGATGCCCAAAGGTGTTAGTAGGATGCAACTGCAGAAACTTCTAGCGATGTCACTAGGCTGTAGTGAATTAACTCATTATGAATACTTTTTCCCAATTTTTAATTCCTTTTATGATCTGTACAGCCAGTAGTTCTGTCACAAGAAGCACATAACACACATGTAATGTTTATTGGCATCAAGGAGTTCAAGTAATTGTCCACTAAGCTTATTGGTAATTTTGTCTTAAATATTGATTTTCTACCATAAAGGTTGCTTTTAGATGGTCAGGGCATACCTTAAAATTCTAATACAAATTTTACTTTCGGTTACATGTAAAAATTGCTGTTCATTATTCTTGTAGTAGCCTTTTGGCTGTATTGGTTGTATCCTGCCTAGGATCAACCAACCAACCAGCTTCACAAAGCTCTGGCTCCCTCCCTCACCTTTCTGACTTGCTGATGCAACCCAGAGGAGGAAAATCAAAAGTCTATATTTGCTTCCTTGAAAGGAAGCAGCTCTGAGGTTCCACAGAAGCAGCATTCATCCTTGAAGCTTTAGTCTTTTAGTCAGTAAATCCCCAAAGGGGAGTCCTCCTATATGGAAAGTGTTGCCCTTTCAAGAAAATGTTTATTTTATTTTCTGACTAAAAATGGTATTTCCCCTTTACGAAAAATGGTACTTTTCATAATATCCGAGGTTTTCTGTAAAGTTTTGCCAGTTTTAGCTAAGGAGTTATTTTGTAATTTAGGAGTTATTTTATGGTAAAACTGTACAGATTATGTAAAATTTTAGTTGATTTGTAAGAACTGAAAGATTGGAAAGTTTTTAATGGTTAGAAGCCAGTTCTAATATTTAGTGCTATTGCACACTTTGACTACTTACATGTTATCTTGGTGTCAGTGTGCATTGTAGACAACTACTTTATTTCTAATAGGAATTTTAATATTTTTCTGTTACACTTAACCCCACAGTATTTATTCTCTAAATTTAAGTGTTTGTTGCCTTTGAACACTTCTGCAACAACTTACTTTCTGACCGACTCATTGCAGCACTGCTTACCAGCTTTCTGTCCTCTGCTGCAGCATAGCTATGACCGAGAGAGGTACTTGGCCTGAAGAGGAAATTCTGATGGGAGCTATTTTGAGTTGCCACATCTACATCTACAAGATTGAATTGGTTATGAAAATAACTTGGTGAGAATCCAATTTGGCTGACCCCTATCCCAAGAAAACCTGAGAAGATACTGCAACCTCTTAAGGCCAGACCATATTGGAGTAAGGGTTTCTTTGCTGTCTGAGTGATGGTAGCAGCATTGACAAAATGGGAACCCTCTGAAGAGGGCCTTGCTGTCCATGGACCTGATAGGGATTCTAGGTAATGGATAGGATGGGGAAATCTGCTTTCTTCATATGCACCTCTAAAGTACCTGATGCAGAGGAAGCATGTTCAGCTTGTTTGTTTGAACAAATGGACAGCTAGAGGCACAGGTATCAACTATGTTAAACGTAGCTACTCTCGCCTTTCATCTCTTGCGTAATACAGCTGATGGAGTGACTGCTGCATCTGGTACAGTCAGGGACTGTGCCTGGCTTGGCTTTTGTGGCTTTGTAGAGGACTTCAAGATGTTTGCTTAACACCCCTTTTGATGAGTCCTCCTCCTATGGACCTTAAGAGAAGGAGAAACTATAAAGGGAGAAAAACATGGCAAGACCTTGTCTGCCATAGGAGTCAAGTTCACAGCCCCTCAAAGGTCATTCTAATGGGAAAAGAAGGGCTGTAAGAACCTGAGGTTTAAAAAAATTCCAACGGCAGCCCTCTGACTCTCGAGACATATATGGCAGAAAAGGTCACAGGGACCCCTTCAATAGATGCTGCCTTAGGAACAGAGGTACTTTACAAAGTCAGAGTTTCTGTGGCGCTTGCCAAAAAAAGGGAGCAGCAGAATCTTTAAGGACTTGCCTATTTGCTTAACTCCGGAGGTAGTCTGTGATCTTTTGTACCTGAATCAAAACATTTGGATGGCCAACAAATGAGACATTTGAGTCAAGGAGATAGTATCCAGAGGCTATGCATTTCCTTTTTTCCAATATCAAAGCTGTTCTCCCCACTACTTTCTGATGTTCCACTCTGCTAAAAGAAGTTGCTAGGCTTCTGTCCAAAAGATCTATCCAGAAGGTCCTATCAAAACAGAAAGGGTATGGGGTCTATTAAAGATTATTTTTGGTTCCTAGAAAAATCATGGACTTCAGGTCCATCTTAGATCTCGGCATTCCAAGTCAGTATAGCAAGAAAAACAAATTCTGTATGGTCATGCTACAGCCCATTTCCATATTTCCAGAAAGGAGATTGGATGTACTCATTGGAAATCAAGAAGCCAAAGCTTCCAGGAGCTGCTTACACTTGTAGCTCAGAGTTTGTCACTGCCAGTTTGAAGCTCTGCAATTTAGCCTCATCACATTCCCCAGTGAATGGCAATAGCCACCTCTCACATGATGCTTTGGAGAATTCATATCTTCCCCATGTAGATGAATTTTCTTAGTCTCAGTCACCTAGAAGTCCTTATAGAAGCAAGAAATTGCTTACTCCATCTTTGTCTGTTCTTAGGAATTTCAATAAACAAGGACAACTCACAACTGGAATGTGTTGGAGAAGCAGAGTAGCCAAATCCAAAGTCTTGCTTATTCAGATGGACAGTTTTCCTCATGACGTCATAAGAGGCCTTTTTTCTTTTCTATCTCTTCAACAGAGCTTGGGTTAAATAGGCATAATAGACCTTTTACAAAGTCAGCAGTGCTCTCTGATACATGCCTGGTGGCAGCCTACCTACTCCTGAAGAGCTATTGACTGCCACCATTTTTGATAAGGTAGGCCAACAACTTCTTCATCATCCAAATTTCAGAATGGGGATAAACCTCTGTCAGTTGTAGCAGTTAATGTTATGCTCTTCCCCCAAGGCAATACCAAAGTGGGTTCTCCTTTGACCTGAAAAGGTGATTCCAAGGTGTCTCATGAGACTTTTCTCTCTGAGATGGATGAGTTGCCGTGCCCCCCCCCCCTTTTTTGGGAGACTTTCAGGCTAATCTGCTTGAACTGGTATTTGCACCACGATCATCCCCCCCAACAAAAACGTCTGAATGATTATCTGGGATAGCAGAAGAATGACTCCTCAATTATCCTACCCATTGCTCTTCTCCTAAAGGATCCTACCTTTATAGCCTGGAATCTGCTCCCTAGAAAACAGATTGCTTGTTTAAGTCCACAAGAGAGTAGAGTGAAATCCAGACCATGTATCCTAAGGCAGACTCCTGTATGGCCTCTTTAGTCCAGTATGGATTTTCGGAGACCACATTACCTTTGTGTATGGGGTTAGTGTTATTGCCACCAGTGTAAGAGAGACCACCAGGTAAGCCTGAAAATTGATAAAACCTAATAATTGAAACCAACAAATAAATCAGGTGTGCATTTGCAGGGGGATAAACACTTTTTTTGCTTCTCACATACCATTACTTAAGTATAATGATTCCATGAATTGCACAACTGTGGTGAATGGGCAACCACTAAGAAAATGAAACTCCTACCATGCAGCTGATAATCAGCACTTTACAAAAGAAATATTTAAACACATTTCAGCACATGACATGCAAATTGTATGTAAACAGTAAAAGATAAAGGAAAATACTCCAAAATAATAATTTAAATGTCACAATCCATTATAACTGAAATCTTTGATGTAATGGCACATAAAAAGGGATCCTGACATTACAATGTCAGTATTAATGGATTTCATTAAGTAGCACCTGTGAACACCCTATTACCCACTGTAGACTGATAGTTTGTCAGACTGGGGCTTAGATCCATCAGCTCTCTTGCCTGTATGGGTTCTGGGCTTTATTATTAGATTTGACACACCACTGAAGCTGGCAGCCATAACTTTAAAGGCATGAAACTTTAAGGTCATTACCACAGCTTTGTTAGTGGGCTTCTATGTTGTGTGTTGTAATTATGGTTTGTGCTGCAGGCTAACTCTCCCCCTAGAATAAACTCAAGCAGCCCATCGTAGTCACCCATGACAGTTTTTGGGCAGGTTTCCCATTATCTGATTGAGAACTTTCAAAAGGGGATCAATTATTGACTTATAGAACTTTATAATTACCAAATACCACCAGGATAGTAACAGGGGATACCTTCTATTATTGTTCCCTCCAGTTTCCTACTTTATCACAAAACTTAGAGAAGAATGTCCAGGAATTTTCTTTAGTTTGTCCTTTGGTGTGGTTTCTGGCTCTCAAGTCCTTACCATTACAGTAAATTATCCAAATTTAAGTCAGAGAAGTTTGCATCATTTGTGGTAGCAGCTGTCTCTGCTGCTTCTGCTGTTGTAGGACCTTTCCACAAGAACTTTGGAGGTGATTACGAACACCATGAAGCCTGCCACTAAATCTGATTAATGCTGTTAAGTGGATGGAAGTTTGTCCTTTTTGAGCAGAGTAGTGTCCTTTTGGGCAGATTAGTGTTATGCTTCCACATTCCTTGTTTACAATTGACGATGCCCATCTCAGACCTGTTGTTACTTGAGTCTCTGTTCCAGTGGCAGTGTGCATGTCTTTGGGGGGGGGGGGGGGGCAGGACTGTGAGGATGTATTAGAGGATTAAACAGTTCATTAAAGGTTCTGAAGCTTAATCCTCCTCTGAATAAATCTGCTCTGGACTTCAGTTTTGTAGCTGATGTGGATGGTTGAATTTTTTGGCAAAGATTCAGTGACTCTGCGGTTTCTGCCTTTGAAGATGCTTTTCTTGGAAGCCATCACTTTTGGAAACTTAAGGTTCTTATTTATATAGTATCCACATTTGCTGCTGTTTTCTCAAAAACTGGGCTCCTCCCAAAAGTGACAGTGGAATTGTACATAAACCAAGTCCATTCACCTATGCATTCATTTTCTTATTGTATATAGCAATGCTCCTCAGGACCTAAATAAATGAACTGAAATTTTCTACTAAAATTAAGGCCTTCAGTCTCTTTCTTTTTATCGTTAACATGGACAAACGTTTTGATTAATGCACTAATTGGTTTGATTGACCCAAGACCCAGACTAGCTTTAACGTTGAATGGTGTTGTTCAAGACTGGTTCTATTCACATCTGCTTTTTTCTTTCCCGAAAGAGAAACTGGAGGGGCTCAGCACCATGGAATGGACATCTCCAGCTTAGAATATATGCAAAGATAGTACGTGATTTCAGCAAGACTGAATATCAAATATTCAGCAACTCAGTTACTTGGACTATGATCTGGGAATTGGACCTGCTTTGGTATTTTGTATGATAAGATATAGCCTTCTGACAAGTTGTTCCCCCCCCCCCCCACAGCTTCACCACTATGTGAAGTTTAATTCTTACCACTTCAGATTCTTTCACTGTTGATGGTATGCTTACCGCAAAGCTCTCCATTGTGCCAGTTTGTCTAGGATGGTCCCCATTGAAATGACAAGTTGGCATAGTCAGCCTCCTGATCTGTGTACTGCTATGCTCAAATACCCACTCCTGTGCTCAGCCCACCCACAAGTGACTGACACAAGAGAGGAAACTGATCCAAGCAGCTGCAGGTGAGCAACTTTTTTCCCTCCTACGTGTGTGCTTTGCTCCTTTTACTAAACTGAGCTTGGCAGTTTTTAAGTGAGACAGAGTAAGTTGGCTCCTAGTCAAGTATTTAACGTATGCCCTGACGGTTTAATATTACAAGGTCGAACGGCACTCCGACTGTAGTATAGTCGACAACGGAAGGTCGAAACTGATAATCGCGAACTCAAACAAACAATCTAGAAATGGGTTTCAACATGGGTCGAGGTAGGGGAGATGTTTGTAGTTCAGAATAATACGAACACCTACCTCAACCCATGTTAACACCCTTCCTAGATTGATTTTTTGACTTCGACATTCGACATTTACGACCTTCCTTTGTCGATTATAGTACAGTCGAAGGAGTGCCGTTCGACCTTGTAATAGTAAACCGCCCTGACACCACACTCTAACTGTGACTTAATAGAATCCATAGTATCTATTGCTGACTGCCACAGCCAGCTGGCAGGGAAGCAGAGTGGGAATGAGACAATTGAATGGAAAGTGCACGAACTGAGCCTGTACAAAAAAGTCTCATGTTTGACTGTTTCTGCCTCCCTTCAGCAGGCAAGGTTGTAAATACAAAAAAAAATGCAAAATGTTATGGTTTGGTGTATTTATATACTTTAAACATGGAAGTAACAGGAACAGCCATTTATTTATTTATTTTATTTTACATTTGTTGACCGGGCTAGTCTAGCTGGATACATGTCCATTTTCAGTAGAGGCCCGGGGAGAAAAGCTCCAAAGACATATGCAAGAAAAATACAAATATAAAACTCAACATATAATATATAAAAAGAAGTAACAGTAAAGATGCATACAAAACTGAATTTAGAAAGTGGTAGCTGTTTGAAAAGTAAACAAAATTTAATTTTTTCATAATAACAATAGATGAGCATTCATTATAACAATATTAACATCAATGGTTCAAATGAGCTTAGCAAGGACAGTAAGGGGTACTGCAGAAATTCAAGACAGAAAGTAAATATACATACATAACGATGTAAGGATGCTAATGATGAGATGTAGGAAAGTTAGTCAGGGTTAGTGCAGGAACATAACCAGTGTGTATTGAGATATAATTTTAGTTTCTTTTTAAATAGTGTAGGAGATGACAGAGAAGTAAGTTCTGTAGGAAGCGAATTCCATAACTTTCCAACAGTATTAGAGAACAGGGTATCACCTGCTGAGTTGTAAGATCTGCAAGTGTTAATAAGAAGCTTGTTAGATGAACTAGGTTTTTAGAATTGCTGTATGGGGGGAAAAGGTTTAAGAGTATTGGTGTATTTGTGGTTTGAGAGAAGATCTTGTGGGCTATAGCAAGCTGGAGATACTGTAGATGATGTTGGAAACTCAAGCCAGCCAAGTTGTTTTAGATTAAGGCATTGATGTGCTCTGAAAGGAGAGGCAGTAGCAAATCGAGCAGCATTATTATAGGATACTGCTAGTTTGCTGAGGTTGTTTTTAGAAAGATTTGTATAAATAGGTGAGGCATAGAGTACAGTGGAGATGAGGTGAGTTCTTGCTATGGCAGCCCTGGCTGCTGCTGTTGGAAAGGGTTTGATTCTATAGAGGGATCCTAGTTTTTTATTGACTGTTTTTATAGTGTTATTGATATGAATATCAAAGTTGAGGTTATTGTCAATTGTTATTCCTAGGAGTTTAGTAGTTGGGTCGGGGAAATA
Organism: Protopterus annectens; assembly: GCF_019279795.1. Classification (NCBI taxonomy): domain Eukaryota; kingdom Metazoa; phylum Chordata; order Ceratodontiformes; family Protopteridae; genus Protopterus; species Protopterus annectens. The sequence goes on from NC_056737.1 coordinate 13,993,692, forward strand.
AGTGTACCATTGTTAGATATGAGTGTGAAATGTAAGGGGGGGGGGACTTGCGGGTTGGTGAGAAGAGTAGCATTTTAGTTTTTTTTTGGGTTAAGAAGGAGGCAACGGTGAGTGAACCATTGTTCGACAGTATTAAATGCTTTCTGGGTTAGGGTATGTAATTCAGTTTGAGAAGTAGCTGAGCAGATAATAGTAGAATCATCTGCATATTGAATGCATGTAGTATGTGGAATTACTAACTGAAGGTCATTAATATAAATGGAAAATAGCAGTGGACCTAATATAGAACCCTGAGGGACACCAAGGGAGATGGGCAGGAGATTAGAAAGGTTATTGCGACAAAGTACTGCCTGCTGTCTGCTTTCAAGGTAAGATTTAAACCAACTGATGGCTAAGGAATTGAGTGATAGAGATTTCATAATATGTAAGAGGAGTTGATTAACCATGTCAAAAGCTTTGGATAAATCAGGGAATACTGCAGAGGAAAGAATACTTTTGTTCCGGTTATTGTTAATACAGTCAGAGAATGAAAGCAGGGCAGTGGTAGTACTGTGATATGGTCTGTAGC